>NW_026059394.1:0-23576 GCF_023721935.1 Panthera uncia
GGATGGGATGGGATGGGATGGATGGATGGATGGATGGATGGACGGAAAGGGGGAGGGGTGGATGGGAGGATGTATGGATGGATGGGATGGATGGATGGATGGAGGGATGGATGGATGGGATGGATGGACGGACGGACAGGGGGATGGATGGATGGGATGGATGGATGGGATGGATGGATGGATGAAGGTGTAGGTGGATGAGTATGTGAGTAGAGAGATAGGCACATAGCTTGGTAGAAACATAAAGAGGTAAGTGGATAAATAGAAGTCTGAATGGATGGAAGGATTGATGGCAGAAATTTGTTTTCCTTTCCTCCTTCCCAGATGAACACCAGAATACTTTCAAGTAAATTATGCTTTGCTAAACCTCGGTGGCCTGGCTAATACAGCACTGGCATCCAGGAGATGCCTGTCCCAGTCCTTTGTCAAAGTGGCAAATGCTTGGGTTTCTAGGGTTTGGACAGGCGGTGGGGCACAGTGGAAAGAGGACAGCCTTTGGACGCAATTCAGATCAGACTCGGCGAACACTCCAAATGCAGGCGCTGTTACGACCCAGTGATTCCAACAACGGTCTCCAAGCAACTGGGAGAGAGCTCCTCTGTCAGAGCCCCATCCTGCCCCCTCTATCTTACGTGCAGTCACGGGGCCGTCCGTGGAACTGGTCACGTGTGAGGTACCCGCCTGCTGGGGGGCTGCTAGGAGACCAGCCCACACTCACAGCACACAAGGGAGTGTGTTCCACACTGTAAGGTACCATTCGCCCCCTGCTCTTCTCAGATGGGGTGGAGCCAGGCCTGGGGGTCTCCTCATCTCCTGCCTACGCCTCTGCTTTGGTTTACACCCTCCTTCATCACCTACCTAGCACACAACAGAGTTTATAATTAAGATTGGGAGTTCGGGGGTCAGACGTTCCAGATTCAATCCCGGCACCACTCCCCTCTAGCCACGAGTCCATGTGCAAGCTGCTAAAGCTGTCCTCGGTTTGGGGTTAACCAAATGGATTCTGTGTGTCCCTCACCCACTCATGCTTGCTCGTGTGCGCTCTCTCTCTCTCTCTCTCTCTCTCCTTCAAAAATAAACATTTTTTATTTTTTTTTTTTTATTTTTTTTTTTTAATTTTTTTTTCAACGTTTATTTTATTTTTGGGACAGAGAGAGACAGAGCATGAACGGGGGAGGGACAGAGAGAGAGGGAGACACAGAATCGGAAACAGGCTCCAGGCTCCGAGCCATCAGCCCAGAGCCCGACGCGGGGCTCAACTCACGGACCGTGAGATCGTGACCTGGCTGAAGTCGGACGCTTAACCGACTGCGCCACCCAGGTGCCCCAAAAATAAACATTTTTTAAAAAGTGGTTAAAACGGTAAGTTTTATGTCTGTATTTTACAAAAAAAAAACAAAAACAAAAACAAAAACGAGGCCACTGGCACATCTAGGTACATAGGAAGACTTACTATCATGCCAGCAGGGAAGGGACAGGAGTTGGGTCTGGGCTGTGCCATCGTCATCACCCCCCCCGGAACCCTGGGCCACTGGGGACGCAGCCATATCACCACCTGGCAGGTCGGAGGAAGGAGCCAGAGCAAATGTTGCTGCGTGTGAGAATCACCGGGGGAGACGGAGAAAATGCCGATGCCCAGGCCTCATCCCCAACAATTACAAAGGGACTGCCAGGCGAGGGACCCAAGCATTGGAATTTTTGAAAACTTCCCAGGGGATTAGCAGCAGGCTGGAGGAAGAGCCTCATGGAGAAGGGACCGCACCAGGTGCCACACGTGGATGCCACAGGGACCCAGGACCACAAAACAGACACCCGGCTCAGCACAGACAGCAAACAGGCTTCAGCCCCCACACCAAGTCCATGGGCTCGTGCTGGCTGCCTGGAGCGTCGTATCTCGAAGGCCCCTGAGCGTGTCAGCCACAGGCACTGGGCAGGCCAGAGGCAGCCATCCCCGGCTTAAGAGTTACCCAACGAGGGGCGCCTGGGCGGCTTAGTGGGTTAAGCATCTGACTCTCGGTTTCGGCTCAGGTCATGATCTCACAGTTTCATGAGTTCGAGCCCCGTGTCTGGCTCTTTGCTGGCCGCGCAAAGCCTGCCTGGGATTCTCCCTCTCCCTCTTTCTCTGCCCCTCCCCTGCTCGTGCTGTCTCTGTCTCTCTCAAGATAAATAAATAAGCTTACAAAAATTTAAAAGTTTGTGAACATTTAGGAGCAAAACAAAATATAGGTGACATTAAGTGGTACCCACAAATTAAAAAAAAAAAAAAAAGGTACCCAATGCTTTCACTTCCCTCCTCTTCTCTGAACCTTGCTGCAAAGTGAGCGGGGCGGGGATTATGACTGTCATTTTATACAGGGATTCACAGAAGTTAAGCCACAAGCTAGGAAGTGGCACAGCTGACATATGACCCCAGACCTTCTGATTCCTGGTTTATTCTTTCCACTGCACTCACTTCCCCTTTCATCCCTGTCTGTGGTTCTGATGGGAAAGGCTCTGCTATCAATCTTTTACACTATAGTGTAATGTATCTGGGCATCCTCTCCAGGATGGAGAATCTGGAGGCAAAGAAGGGAAGGGACAGAGCCCTCTCGCAGCTCATGAAATCACTGCCTCATTGGCCAGTGGTCAGAGCAGCCCCGGCCGCAAGTGGCCCGTGATCCCCAGTCCCCCTGAACCCCAAATTAGTCAGTCCCTCCCATCTTAGAAAGCCTAACACCCAGACTCTCAGGTCTCATGGGTCAGGGAAAACCTCCGGCAGACCCAGAGCACAAGAGCCCGTGTCAAACTGAGAATAAAAAAAAAAGAACAGGGGCGCCTTGGGTGGCTCAGTCAGTTGAGCGTCCAACTCTTGATTTCAGCTCAGGTCATGGTCCCAGGGTCGTGGGATCCAGCCCTGCCTCGGGCTCCACGCCATTTGTGGAGCCTGCTTAAGATTCTCTATCTTCCTCTGCCCCTCTCCCCTGCTTTTGATCCCTCTCTCTCTCTCTCTCTCTCTCTCTCTCTCTCTCTCTCAAACTAAAAAAAAGAAGAGCCTGTGTTCCAGGGGAACCTGCTTCTTTTGTTTCCTATCCCTGACTCAAACCCTGCAACTTCTCCTCACCCCACGAACGCTCTCCTCGTGGCCCACAGTCATCATGGCTGTGGGCCTTCCACATACCTTTTCTTCGGCTTAAAAATCCCTTTCCCTCTTCTCCAGCTGGAGAACTCCTATTCAGCCTTCAAAGCCCAGGTGGAAAGGCCCCTCTGAAGAGCTTTGCTTGATCCTCACAGTCCCATGCAGACTGCAGAGCCAAAGCCTTCTCTCACCTCTAGGCCAACGCACGAGCGGTTGCTTACGTGGACCGCCTTCCGTCTTTCTCTTCCTGGAGCAGTCCTAGGCAGGGAGAGTTTGGACTCCCACAACTGCCCGTGGAGCCCCTATCACAGGGCACGCAACACGTATTTGGGTGTTTCTCGGTCCGTCTTGTCCCCCAGACTGCACGCGGGCCCCAATTCGTCTTTGTCTTCTCGGTACCAATGCAGAGCCAGGCGTGCGACAGGTAATGCCTGACAAATAACTGATTAATCCGTCATCTCACGGCGTTTATGAAGTCGTTCAGACTTGAGATAATAAGTTTGGAACAGTCCCAGCCTTTTAAGATCTTACGAACATTCTGGAGCAGACAGTCTCCTGAGACGTGAGTCAATCCAGCCAGGATAAGGGGCTTGCCCAAGGTCACCCGAGAGGCAGGGCCAGTGAGCTGACCTGGAAAAGCAGAAGGTACGAAAGGGGGGCACCAGAGGAGAGACCGCGGACAAGGGCGGGACGCGCCATTGTTTTCTTTAGATTTCTGCAGCGTTTCACTGACTGCAACGGTCATTTGCTACGTTAGTCAATTTTAAAACTCTAACCAATGTCCACGTTTGAACTTGAGACCAGGCGTTCTCAAACCTGCCGCATTGGACTTGGGAGAGGGAAGGGGGCTGGTCCCAACAGGAGCGCTGGAAACTACCCAAATGCCCATCCAGCGCAGGATGGGAATACACCACGAAAGAGCCACGCCTCCTAACACCACACTGGCCAGACACAAGCACAGAAACCGGGATGCATCTCAGACACGGCGCCGAACGACGGGACGCGCTCTCTGGCTCTATTTATATCAACTTCAAGAATCAGCAATGGGAGTCTTTGATGATAAAATCCAGGACAGGGGGCACCCTTGGGACTGGGAGACAGCGACTGGAAGGGGTATTTAGGAGGTTTCTGGTAACTGGCAATGTTTAGCATCTTGATTAGGGTGCTGGTTCCCCAGTTTTTGAGCTGAAATCGAAAGGCAGGCTCTCCTGTACATTAGACTTGAGTAAAAGGCTAACAAACAGAGCAGCCATGCTCCTAAGGGCTGGGTCTGGGTGGGGTCTGCAAAGGTATGCTTTGGGGGGGGGTGGGGGGACGTCTGGATGGCTCATGTTGGTGGAGCATGTAACTCTCGATCTCAGGGGTTGTGGGTTCAAGCCCCACGTCGGGTGTAGACATTACTTCAAAATAAAATCTTTAAGGGGCACCTGGGTGGCTCAGTCAGTAAGCGTCTGACTTCGGCTCAGGTCATGATCTCAAGGTCCGTGAGTTCGAGCCCCTCATCGGACTCTGTGCTGACAGCTGGGAGGCTGGAGCCTGCTTCGGATTCTAGGTCAACGCCTCCCTCTCTGCCCCTCACCTGCTCACGCTCTGCCCCCCACCTCAAAAATAAATAAACATAAATTAACTAATTAATTAAAATCTTTAAAAAGAACTTTTAAAAGGGTATGCTTTCTACATCACACCTGCCCTGGGGTCTATAGGCAGCAGGTGCAACACGGCTGCCCCAGGCAGGGTCTAAAGTGGCTGACCTGCCGGGTGCATACCACCTCGGCCCCCAACACATCCCAGTTGCTCGCCTCCCCTCCCGCCCCCTCCCCTTCACGCTGGAGGGGCCAGGCCCAGCCTTCGGGCTTCTGTGTTTCCTCCGTCCTTCGAGCCTGGACCCAGGGCGGTAGCCCCCAGAGAGAAGTGCTCCTCTTCCAAATAAGCCCAGACCCAGGACAACGATAGCGGCCGCCCCTCCCCGACTGGGCCGTGCCTGGCAGTGGCGGCCCTGGGTCCCCAGGACAGAGGACTAAAGAGATCTGTCCTGGCTTCCACACAAAGGGAGTCTGTCTGTCTGTCCCGCAGAGGCCAGCACAGCCCAGGCAGGGCCAAGCTGGCCCCGGGCCCTGAGAGCCTCCCCCTCCTCCAGCTTGGCCCCAGGATACTTCTTTGTGTCCATTCATGAATTCAGGCTCCTCCCGGGTGCAGACAGCATCTTGGCTCAGGCTTTGGGAAGCAGTTTTTGGGCTGGTGCCACTCCACGATGGTCTGGAGATCAAAATCCCAGCAGGGAGAGGGCCAGAAACAGGAAGGGGAAACTGACGAAGGGGTGGGAAGGACAGAGATTGGACCCCGTGCCAGGTCCGAGGAAGTCTGGAGGGAAGATGGGCCACGGCCTCGCTTCACGTGGCATTCCATCTGGACGGTGCCCCCGGGAGGTGTGCATCTGGTAGCACGGGCCGGGCAGACCCGGGCAGACCCCAGCCCCCCGTTCTGCACCCTCCCTGTGGCTCCCCGGGGAACCTCCTCCCCTCTGAGGTAATGAGAATCCCCATCTCTAAAGCAGTGACCACCCTGCCCCCTGCCTCACCGAAGCTACTGGAAGACCACCGGCGAGAGACCTTCTGAACCAGAAATCCTGGGGGGCGGGGGGCCAGCACCTCAGCAACCCTTGCAACGGAGCGGGGGGGCAAGCCCATCCCCCACCCAAGTTAAGGCTCTGAGAGTTAACGCTCATGGCAATCAGCCTCTGCCAGGACACGGCGAGCTGCGGAATCAGCCAGGCCCCTGGGCCCGGCAGGGAGAGCCCAACACGCGCTCCACACTGTCTCCCAAGCAGAACCAGCTTGCCTCTTTCTAAAGCTCATTTATTGACTTTTGAGAGAGAGCGAAAGAGCCGGCGGGGAAGGGGCAGAGAGAGAAGGGAACAGAGGATGTGAAGTGGGCTCTGAGCTGTCAGCACAGAGGCCGATGCGGGGCCTGAACTCATGAACCATGAGATCACGACCTGAGCTGAAGTCGGACGCTCAACCGACTGAGCCACCCAGGCGCCCCCAGCTCGCCTCTTAACACACCCTTTGGTGGCTGCGTGCCCTTCCCTGTGCTCATTCCCCACCACTTGCCCTTGGGTCCTTGTCTCGGGGTCTGCTTCTGGGGAAACCCAAACTAAGGCAGATTATCTCCAAGTACGAGCTGGCCTCCGAAGACAGCAGCCACAAGGCCCCTGGGCAAGCAAGCGGCACGATTCTGAATGCCTCTATCCCATCTGGGCACGGTGCTGACATCAAAGGCTTCTTCGTACAGCACTTCACGGTTTGCAAGGCTCATTCACACTCCCGGGCCACTCAGGGCTGCAGTTCGCTGAGCCTGGGACCCACATCTGCTCCGTTCGCCAAAGCTCTCCCTGGCGCAGGCCCTGAAATGAATCTGAAGTCACTCCCCGGCTCCCCTCCAAAGCCCTCGGAAGCTTGCGGGCTGACTAGCCCATTTTTCAGATGGGGAAATGAGGCACCTAAAGGTAGCCAGCTGAGTACAGCCAGCCCCTGACTCAGGGATGCTGGGGCACAGGGCTTCCTCGGGGACCACCGCTCTTGGGATCCGCCGCTAAAATGAATGGCCCACAGCCCCCCGCCCCAGACAAGACCACCCCAGGCACTGGGGTCTGTCATCCTCCCAGCCACCTCTAGAAGGACAGGCCACCGCCCATGCGCCCTGGCCTCCCTGCCACATCCCCATCTCTGCTGTTTTACCCTCCCCGATGTCATGACAGGATCACAATTCCAGAACATTTCCAGGGAGCTCACGGAAAACCTCCTCCTCACGGCGACGGCGCGGAGAGCACTCCTCCCAAATCCCACACCTTTTCAGAGGCGTGTCCCAAACCGGAATCCACTGGGAGGAATTTGTGAAGAAAATCAGCTAATATCTCCCCTGCCCCCGGGAGCCCTTGGTCCCTGACACAGAGGCCGGGGGGCTCTGACACAGGATGAGGGGCCACCCTCACAGCCCACGTCCTGCCAGGCTGTGCGCCACCACAAGTGGCCCACCCCTTCCCCGGAAACAGTGTCCTCCAGGCTCGTTGCTATTCCCTGGCCGTGCAACACGGCAGAGGCCTCGAACGACCATCCCTCCCAACACAGCGCCACGTGCCCTGGCAAAGCCCAGCCCCGCCAACGGCCAAGGGTCCAGAGTACATCCCGAGACAGGTAGAGCCACAGAAACTCCACAGCAGAGGGCTACTGAAGCCAGATTTGGGCCCAACTCCGTCCCCTACAACCAGGATTGCGGCACCCAATCCTGTGCAAAGTGGCTGCCTGCTGGGAGATCTATACCTCGCTGGGGCAAAACGCACACGCATGTGCACACACACACGCACGCACACACTGAACACGCCATCCCAAGGGTTCACAGAGCCCGAAACATCGTCCACACATCCTAAGAATGTCTACACAGACTCATCCACTCCTTCCCCGCGAGGCCTTTCTTGGAAAGAAATGAACCCCGGCTTTATATGTCGGATAATAACAAAGATCCCACCACTTTGGTGCGCTAAGTGCAGGGAAGTTTGGGGGCGGGGGTCTCTCTTCTTCACTAAGAGGGAATTCTGAAAACCCAAGACTTGATGAAATCATTCATTCCGACATCAGTAACCAACAGACGCTAAGAGCGTTGATGACAGGTTGCCGAGCAACCGGCTACTATAAAAGGAGCCCAGAGTCCCAAGGTCCATCTCCGCATCACCGGAAACAGGACCTCCGTGCCCCCTGGAGAGATGCAACGAGAAGTTGCTGGGCTTTCCTGCCTGGAACGTGGGTCCTGAATCGAATCCGGCCTCTACAGCTGTGCTATCTAATATGGCAACCGACAGCTACATGTGGTCCAATAAACGCGCTTTCTCTCAAATAAAACAAACCCCGGGGGCGCCTGGGTGGCTCAGTCGGTTAAGCATCCGACTTCCTCTCAGGTCATGATCTCACGATTTGCGAGTTCCAGCCCCGCATCAGGCTCCTTGCTCTCAGCGCAGAGCCCACTTTGGATCTTCTGTTCCCCCCTCTCTCTGTCCCTCCCCCACTCCCGCTCATGCTCTCTCTCTCAAAAATACATAAAACATTTAAAAAAAAATTTTTTTGAACTAAATAGAACTTACAATTCAAGTGCTCAATAGCGCTAGGACTTACTGCCGATGCTGATGGGTGGGCTGGGGGTCTAGTGGTTAGGGAAGAAAGTCCTCGCCAGGCAGAGATGCGCACTGAAGTCATATCACCCACACCACCGAGGGATTTGTCCTCAAATACTTTAGCACAGAGAAAAAGCAGAGATGAAGCAAATTTGGCAAAACGTTAATAATCGTTGAGTTGAAGCTAGGGGGTGGCTGGGGTTCATTACGCTATTCTCTCTACTTTTCTAAGAGAAAGTTTTCATAGTATGAGGACTGGAATACGCACATGCACTCAAAACACTCCCTCCCCACACATGCTAACTGATTACCAAAACAAATAATACTTTTACAGAGAGAAAAAGCAGGAAGACACCCACGTGAGCAAGCGATCACGGAAGACATCACGCCGAAGGACAGACTGACACGTGGTGTTGGTTACAAGGAGCCTAAAAAAAGCAGCACGACTTCTACCAAAACGGGGCAGGGGCGGGGGGGCCCCCCTGGCGGCTCACTAGGCTAAGCGTCCGACTTCGGCTCAGGTCATGATCTCGCGGTTCGTGAGTTCAAGCCCCACATCGGGCTCTGTGCTGGCAGCTCAGAGTCTGGAGATGCTTCGGATTCCGTGTCTCCCTCCCTCTCTGCCCCTCCCCTGCTCGCTCTCTGTCTCTGTTTCTCTCAAAAATAAACAAACATCAGAAATACTAAAAAAAAAAAAAAAAAAGGAAAGAAAGAAAGAAAGAAAGAAAGAAAGAAAGAAAGAAAAAGAAAACACAGAGCCTCAATTTAACTGTGAGACCCCAAACTGAGCCCAGGGACCCCACACGAAGCAGCCTACAGAACTGGCCTGGACACCTCAAAGACAACCGATGCCTGATAGAAAAAGACAAGAGATGAATTCTGGACTCGAGGAGGCTAAGGAAACTACGCGGTGCCCCCCAAAGCGGATCCTGGCAGCTGGGGCAGTGAGGGGGCAGCTGGTAAAATCTGCATACGGACTCACTGTGAGATAATAGTGCCTCAACACTAAAGTCCCTTTTTCTTGTCTTGCCTCTCACATTTAATCAACGACCCGCTTCTGTTACCGTTTTCAGCTCGACTTTATTTTTTTTAATATTTTTTAAAATTGTGGTGAAATACTCTCAACACAGAATTCACTGTTTCAACCGCTTTTCGGTGTCCAGTTCTAGGGCACTGAGCACATTCACACGGCTGTGCAACCGTGACCGCTGTAGTCTCCAGAACTTTCCATCTTCCCACACTGAGACTCTGTCCCCATTACACACTGACCCCCACCCGCCCCAGCCCCTGGCTCCACTGTCTGCTCTTTGTCTCTGAGTCTGACGACTTTGGGGACCCCACAGAAGCGGAATCACACATTTGTCCTTTTGTCCATCGGCTTATTAGCATACTGTCCTCATACGGTTCGTGCACAGTGCAGCACGTATCGGCATCCCCTTCCTTTTACATCTTTTTTCTTTTTGGGGGGGGAGGGGCGGAGAGGGAGGGAGAACCCTGAGCAGGCTCCACACCATCAGTGCAGAGCCTGACATGGAGCTCGAACTCACAAACCACGAGATGGTGACCCAAGCGAAAATCGAGAGTTGAATGCTTAACCGACTGAGCCACCCAGGCGCCCCCTTCCTTTTTAAGGCTCAGTCTCTGTTCTTAAATGTCATTCCATGAGAAAGTACTTGGTGCTACATACACACGCACTGAAGGCTTTGGGGTAAAGGGACATATTGACAAGTAATTGACCAATCGATTGACAGTGGCCAATCCCACTGCCAGGAGATGAATAGGCAGACGCCACCCGCTGCAGCTCCCCAGCCCCTGGGGGCCCCAGGAACCGCCCCCCCCCAATTGCTGCTGTGGTATCTGGATGGCAACCACCCTACTGGAAACAAAACCTTGCTACTTAGCCTAAAAGCCTCAGTGGCACCCCGGAGCCCATGGGACAAAGGCCAGCTGCTGGGCGCGCCCGGGGAGTTGGGGACCTGACCCCACATCCTCCCCTCCAGAGGGTCTGAGTCCAGCCTCAGACTCTTCCCTGCCTTCCTGTGCTTCCCCTGCAGCCCTCTCCGGTGACCTTCCTGCTTCCAGCCTCTGCAGAACTCCCGTTCACCCTGAACGACCCACCCCAAAGCCGCAAGGTCTCCGAGGCTTCTGTCCCTTCCAGCATCTACCCCCCTCAATCACGTACAAAATGTAAATCACCTTCATTTTTGGCCACACATTCCCCCTCTCATTCCATTGGGCTCATGTGGAGCCACACCCTTCCACCCCCCCCCCCCCCCCCCCCCCCCCCCCGGGGGCCCCCGGGGCCCCCCCCCCCCCCCCCCCCCCCCCCCCCCCCCGCCATGCCCGACTCCCAAACTCCATGCTCCAAAAGATCCAGACTGGCATAGCCCTTCCCCTGACCCCGGTGACAGGTTCAAGGGTATGCATGCAATCCAAGTCAGGGCACAGAGACTCGATTCCAGGACAGTGGTGATCCTGCCAGGAAAGAGAAACTCCCTTGGGGCGCCTGGGTGGCTCAGTCGGTTAAGCGGCCGACTTCGGCTCAGGTCACGATCTCGCGGTCCGTGAGTTCGAGCCCCGCGTCGGGCTCTGTGCTGACAGCTCAGAGCCTGGAGCCTGTTTCGGATTCTGTGTCTCCCTCTCTCTGACCCTCCCCCGTTCATGCTCTGTCTCTCTCTGTCTCAAAAATAAATAAACGTTAAAAAAAAAAAAATTAAAAAAAAAAAAAAAAGAAACTCCCTGTCCACAAGGGCTGTGAGCAGTCCAGATGTGCAGCCAGCAGAAGAAACAAAGCCCGAAGAAAAAGAGAGACAGCATGGGACTCCTTTGAGACCCTGGATCCAGCTGTACCTGAATTCAGACACTCCTGGACTCTTCAGTTCTGAACACTAACAAGTTTATTTTCTCTGGTTTTCCCTTCCTTCTCCTCCTTTTCCCTCCTTTCCTTCTTGTCCTCATCCTCTTTGTTAAAGTTTATTTATTTATTTTGAGAGAGAGAGCATGAGCAGGGGAGCGACAGAGAGAGAGCGGGAGAGAGAATCCCAAGCAGACTGTGTGCTGTCAGCACGGAGCCCGACTTGGGGCTCAATCCCACGAACCGTGAGATCCTGACTTGAGCTGAAATCAAGAGTTAGATGCTTAACCGACTGAGCCACCCAGGCGCCCCTACGTAAATACTTTTTAAGTTTTACACTTGTCAATCTTCATTTGTATTTTGCCTTCCAAATTTAAGAGAATTTCGGATATCCTAAAATACAAATAATTTAAGGTAGTTTTTTACATCTCGCTTAATTTACCTTTGCGGGATATTTTTTAAATTATATTTTGCGTTTTCATCCTTTAGACTAGTGCTCTCTGAGAGAAATTTCCACAGTGACAGAAATGCTGTAGGTCTGTGTTGTCCAATATGGTGGCCACTGGCCACCTGGGGCTCCTGAGCCCTTAAATGTGGCCTCTGCAACTGGGGGACTAGCTTTTTAATTTTACTTAATTTTAATGAATTTAGACTTGAATTTAAATAGCCACAGGTGGTTAGTGCTACACTGGACTGCACAACTTTAGATGATCACTGTGAAGAGAATGCAATTTCCGTGAAAACCTTGAAAATAACATAATTAATGGTTTTGCTGCAGCAAAGACAAAAATAAATCGTATGAAATCTATAAACTACTAAGTTATGCACGCCTTATTTTATTTGCTCACCCAGGCATCGCCGGCCTGGCCACAAAGGCCGCGGCACATGTAAAAATAACTAAGCTCAACTTCCTTACTTGACAGTGGCCAGTCTTCATTCATATGACGGCCACCATTCTATAGAGCGTTCAACCCGTGTCATCGTAGAAGCGTATTTGCCGAGGAGGACGGAACCCGTTTCGTTGAAAAGCTTGTTAGCTAGATTTTTAACTTTAAACATTCAGACATATGGTGTGTGGGCTTCCACTGGGACACTTGGTCCGTCCCCACAGATGCTTGGGGCAGGCCTGTCCATGAATGAATGAAGGAGGCGGTGTCTTCTGAGAGCCCTGCCAGGCTGTGCAACGGCACGTGCAGTGGGGAGGACTCCGGATTCTAGCCTCTGGGTCCAGCAGGGACTGGAAAATCACCTGACTTTGAGGATTATTATCCCCATCGCTGCATGGGAGGCAGAAAAGCCAAGGACAGTCCAGGTGTGAACCTCACTGTGGGCTCCGTGACGGAGGGCAAACCAAACAGGGACAGAATATGGTACCTCGGGGGCACCTGGGTGGCTCGGTCGGTCGAGCGTCTTGACTCTTGAGTTCGGCTCAGGTCACGATCTCACCGTTCGTGGGTTCGAGCCCCGCGTTGGGCTCTGTGCTGAGAGCTCGGAGCCTGCTTGGGATTCTCTGTCTCCCTCTCTCTCTGCCCCTCCCCTGCTCATGCTTGCTCTCTCTCTCTCTCAACAAGAAATAAAATCCAGCTAAGGACTAGATGAGATGGTGAATGGAAGATGCTTGTTACGAGGCCTGGCACGTGGTTCCCACTCCACGAAGCCCAGGAGTGGCCCGCCCATGGCAGCCCAGCAACACAGAGGACCCGGAAGCCCCTGCTCGAATCCCTTCTCCAGGCACAGAGACCTGCTGACATCAGAGCAAGCCTTGCCAGGAAGGAAGGGTTCTCCAGGGCAGTCCCATGGCTCTTGAGAAGCTTGATTCTTACAGAGTGCTTCAAACCCTCCCCAGAAAGAGATTGTAAGTAACAATCACTTACACAAATAACCACCACTTTGGAGCACCAACTGTATACCTGTACTGGATGCTTCTCATACATATCTTGATCGCCTCAAGAACAACAGCAAAAAATGTTTACGAAACCCATAACCTTCAGAATTTCTCGGCTGGTCCTAAATGGCCTTGCAGGGACCATTTGTGGGTGACCGTTGTTTTCATTTTTTTAATGTTTATTTACTTTGAGAGAGACACAAAGAGGGAGAGACAGAGAAAGAGAGAGAGAGAGAGAGAGAGAGAGAGAGAGAGAGAATCCCAAGCAGGCTCCACACCATCAGCACAGAGCCCAATGCGGGGCTCAATCTCACAAACTGTGAGATCATGACCTGAGTTGGATGCTTAAACCAACTGAGCCATCCAGGCACCCAATGCTTTCTTTTTTTTTTTTTTTTAATGTTTATTTATTTGTGAGAGAAAGACAGAGAGAGAGAGAGAGAGAGAGAGAGAGGGGAGGGGCAGAGAGAGACAGAGACACAGAATCAGAAGCAGGCTCCAGGCTCTGAGGTGTCAGTGGACAGCCTGACACAGGGCTCGAACTCACAAGCCATGAGCTCATGACCTGAGCTGAAGTCAGACGCTTAACCGACTGAGCCACCCAGGGGTCCCGACTGCTTTCATTTTTATACCTACTCCCCATGATTTAAAAACTGTTCTTTAAGGAAGCACATGCTGCATTTATAACCATTATGTTGCTTTATAAGGACTCCCTTTTAACGTCACATTTTTAAAGCAAGAGAGTAGACCAACGTCTTGGGAGGTTAATTTGCTTGTCCAAAGTCACACCGCCACTAATTCAACAGATTTGAGTGGTACCTTCTCAGATGCCAGGTGCTGTTCTGAGCCCCGGGGAGGCAGCAATGGACACAGACAGCTGGACTACACTTCCCAGCCTCCCCTGCAGTGAGGCGTGGCCACATGGGTGAGTCTCCCCATGGGAATGGGAGCTATCTTATAGGGCACATAGAATCCGGCTTGTTTTTCTTCCCAAGTCACTAATTAGAACACTGCCAGGACCCAGAAGCACCCTGTGTACCCCACCTCTCTTAGCGGTAGCCAGTAAGCTGATTTTGCAATAATCATTTTCTGGCTTTCCACATACCTTCCTCTGCGCTCCTAAACAACACAGTTGGTTTGCCTGTTTTTGAGCATTAAACGATTGCATTCATACTTCGTGTTTTGCTACCACTCTCGACGTCTAGATTTATCCATTCTGTTGCCTGAAAGTGGAGGTCATTCTCACGAAAGGATATTATTCCAGCATATGAATTCTACCATTGGCACTTGGGATGTCTTGCTTATCATGAACTAAGATGCTAAGATGCCCGTGTCCTCTGATGCACGTGCACACCACTTTCTCCAGGGCAGATGCCCAATGAAAATGAGCAGCTTTTAGCTCATTTGTGTTCTCCCTTCTCTGTGTGCATCTGCAAGACGATTTGCATTTCTGTATTTTCTGTTCTCTTATCTGTCCTCTTCTTACGGTAGGGCTTTATACACCCTGGATATTAATTAATGGGGTGGTTAAACGTGTTGCAGAGATGTCCTTCAAGGTTGCAGCACCTCTTCTATTTTCTTCATGGCATTTCTCTGATGAAGAGAAACTCATAATTTTTAATGTAGTCTCGTTTATCCACCTTTTCTTTAACGGTTTTAACTTTCCATGCCGTCAGAAACCTTTACCCACCCTGAAATCCAAAAGATATTCTTTTCTGTTTTCTAAAAGTTTTCAAGTGTTTTTGTTTTTTTTTTTTAACTTCACTTATAAATTTTAATCCATCCAGAAATGCTCTTTTCTGTATGGTGTGAGGTAGGGCTCCGGTTTCATTGTTTCCATCTAGATGGGCAATTGTTTCGGTACCGTTTATTCAATAGACCATCCTTGCCTCTGGTGATCAGCAACACCAGTTTCTCAAAAATCAAAGGTCTCTGGGGTGACTAGGTGGCTCAGTCAGTTAAGCATCTGACTCTCCATTTCTGCTCAGGTCACGATCTCAAGGTTGTGAGATCGAGCCCCCTGTCAGGTTCCACACTAGGCATGGAGTCTGCTTAGGATTCTCTCTCTCCCTCTTCTTCCGTTCCTCCCCCACTCAATCGCATGCCCTCTCTCTCTCTCTCTCTCTCTCTCTCTTTTCTCTCAAAAAAAAAAAATCAAATGTCTTTATATGCATCAATCTGCTTCTGACCTCTCTATTATGTTTCATTGGTCAATTTCCCTAGCCCTGCACCAATACTACACAGCCTTTAATTCCTATAGCTATATGATAAATATATTTCTTGATCTAGATAAACCATTTAAGGATTCCAGGTTAGAAATTTAAAGATCAGCTGGTCCAACCATCCATTGAAAAACAAAGGCTCAAAGGGGAAAGCATCTTTTACAGTATCGCACAGCATATAACTAGGGACCCTGTTAAGGGCTGAATGTCTGTGTCCCCCGCTAAAAAAATTTGTATGTTGAAACCTAACTTTCAGTGTGATGGCATCTGGAGGCAGGACCCTTAGGGCATAATCAGGTCCAGCGGGTAGAAGCCCTTCTGAATGAGATTAGTGCCTTTATAAGAGGCAACCAGAGAGCTAGCTCCTTCTCTATCACATAAAAATACAGTAAGTCTGTAGTCTATAACCCAGAAGATGGATCTCACCAGAACCCAACCATGCGGGCACCTGATCTCGAACGTCTAGTCTCCGGAACTATAAGATATAAGTTTCTATTGTTTATAAGCAACCCAGTCTACGGTACTTTGTTACAGCAGCCCAAAATGACTAAGACAAACACCCATCTCTCACCCTGGAAGATATTCCTGTGCTATTTAATATGGCAGCCACCGGGCTTACGTGGCTATTGAGCCCTTGAAATATAGCTAGTCCGAAGTGAGGTGGGTCCTAAGTATAAAAGACACAAACAGATGTCAGAGACTTGCGGTGAGAACAGAATGTAAAAAGTCTCATGAATAATTCACTTATATTGATTATATGTTGAAATGGTAACACTTTGCGTATCAAGGATTGACAACAACATGTTCTAAGAACTCATCTCACCCGTTTTCTACCTTTCTATGACGGCGAGATAGAAAATCAGCCACACACTCAACGGAACCGCTACTAAGAACTGTAGAACTACATACGCGGCTTGTATGACGTTTCTCCTGAATAGCACTGGGTCACGCTGTTAAATTTGCTCAATCAAGAAGCCTGCATTAGGGATTTAACTTGTAGGCGGCACCACCGTAAGGGCCATGCAATGAGGAAGGGAACAGAAATAGTTCTAACTGGACTCCTCACCCGTAGAAATGGCATCAGCCCAAGCATGAAAGGAACAAAGCTCATGGTCCAGCCCCTGACCCAGCTGGAGAGCTCTATCCCAGTTAGGGAGGGCTGCACCAGTGTCCAAATCTAGACATCTCCGACCAAGCCTCCCGTCCTCTCACAAATCAACCAGAGAGGTTCAGACACCTACCCAAGACCACACAGCAGCTGCACGACAGGTGAAGGCCCACAGTACGGGCTTCACAGCTCCCTCCCTGCATGTTTGCAAATGTGGCCTCCTGTCCCAGGCTTCCCCCTCCCCTTTCGAGGAACCCTTCACCAATTTAGACCTCACCATAGCAAAAAAGGACCCTCGAGAACAAGCCTTTCAAAGTCCAAGCGTCCGTATCAGAGAAGATCCCATGGATTTGAGCAGCCAGTGCCTCCCACCTTCCAGCCACAAGAAACCAAAAACCAAAAACCAACCCCACAGGAACTCCCCCGTGCATCCATCCTTCCCAGTAGGACTCCCCAACTTTATGAAGGAGACAGGGACCCCCCCCCCAGAAATGGAGGGTGAGACTGAGCGGGAAAAGCCCTAGTCCTGCCTCCCCACCTCCGATGCCATGCTCAGCCTGGACATCTGCGATCACGCTCTGCTGTTTGACCAGAATGGGTACAGACCTCATGGGGACCAGGACCCTCGGTAAGTGCCAGGAGATGACGAGCCACGTGGATGTGGGTATCAAAACTGACGTCAACCCGTCTCAAATTCGCCACCTTCCCCTCCACCCAGAAGGAGGACACCTGAGGGGGAGGGCAACACGTCAGGTGGGTGCCCTCTTGGTGCCCTGGCAGGAGGCAAAAGCCTTGGGGGCTGCGATCCCAGAACTGCCTGCCCTTCCTCAAGACCCCCAGGGGCGGAAGGCAACTGCAGGAAAGGGTTTTCGCGCCAGCTTTCAGGCGAGTGGACCCCACAAAATCTTAGAGAAACCTAAGAATTATGAACTTCCCCATTCAATGTGTACTTAGTCCAACAGGAGCTTGACTCCCACTCAGCAACTGGGTGGGAGTATCTGTCCTCGCCATTTTAGGAGAAACTGAGGCTCAGGGGTGACCACAAACCTCACACCGGGAAAAGGCCAAGATGGACAAGCAGCTCTTCCCGGGTCCTAGGCCTCAGTTTCCCCACCTAAAAAGAGCAGTTAATTCATTCCTCCCGCTTGCTACGAGCGTGGTCAAGGGGGGGGGGTGTGATGCGGCGGTGGAGGGGGGTTGACAGGAACGGTACGGCGGCGGGGTGCGGGGGACAAGGGCAGTGCAGGGGGTAGTTGGGGGAACACGGGTGGTGCGCGCCAGCACCTTTTACATTAACAAAAACGCCGGAGAGAAATCGAGCGATTACTCTGCTCCGGGCGCCATTCAAAGTGCTCTCGAGAGCTCCTGTCACTAATCCTCACGTGGTCCCCAGGGATGGGACGTTCAGTATCCCCGTTTTGGAGACCTGGAAATTGAGGTTCAGGGAGGTGAAGCGACTCGCCTCAGGACTCGCCGCCAGGAGAGGAGGCGCCGGGAAGCCGCGCTGCTCCCGGGTGCCGGGCGCACAGCTGGGCGCCGACACGCTCACAAAGACCACGAAGTCTCCTTTCTGGTTTCTTCCGGCCGAGCTTAGGGTGCATCTATCAACTCCAATTCCCCGGGCGGCGCGGGGAGCCAGCCCGGCGGCGCGGAGCCGGGAGAGACCCTTGGCCACCCCTCCCTGCGCGCGCCCCCTCCGCGCGCGCCCCTCTCCCCGCGCGCGCCCCCTCCGCGTGCGCCCCCTCCTCGAACGCCCCCTTCCGGAGCGCCCCCCTCCCCACGCGCCCCCCTCTCCCTGCCATCCCCCACGCGCCCCCCTCCCTCGCGCCCCCTCCCCGCGCGCTCCCGCCCTCACCTCGCGTACTTCGTCTTCTGGAAATCCAGGAGCCGAGGAGCGAACATCGCGGCGGTTCCATCGGCACCCGGCCCGGGGCTCCGACAACCGGCGCTGGGACGGAGCGCGGGAGGGAGGGAAGGAGGCGCGGGGCGCGGGAGCAGCAGGTAGGCGGGCGCAGGGCGGGGGCCGGCCGGGGGGCGCGCGGAGCCCGAGCTGGAGCCGAGCCGAGCCCGAGCCCGAGACGCCGACGCCAAATCCCGAGCAGATGGTGGGGGGGGCGGGGCGGGGGGGGGGCTCCGGGCCAATCGCCTTAGTCCCCGCGGCCTCGGCCCCCTCCCCGTGCCCTGCGGACCCCTCCGGCCTTCGCTGGGGGAAGGAGGAGAGATGGGGAAGGATGGGGGCTTCGACTGCAGCCCCTTCTCTCTCTCTCTCTCTCCCTGTCCCGGTGTCCCCTCCGCCGGTAGTTTTCAGAACGAGGTGACGGCCTGCTAGACGGAGCCCCGCCGTCTCCCCCCCTCCTCCCGGCCGGGGCTGGGCTGGAAAGGGAGCGAGGACACTGATGGCGCGCCAGCCGTTCAGGCCCCTGGCGTCGCTGGCCCCGGAGTGTACTTGTAGCTCGCGCTTCCCCCGCGGCCAGCGCCTCCTGCCTTTCTTTGAGCGCCTGCGAGGCGCGACGGCCCCAAGGGATCCGCCCGGGAATGGCCGCAGTCCCCGGGGAAGCTCTCCACTCCCAGAGACTGTGATTCTGGGGACCCTCACGATCCCCCAGACAGGGGTACATGCATTTGGTTGTCGGATTCCAGCATACCCGGAATCTGCCCACCCGCCTCTGTTCTTCTACAAAATCCGGTGGTCTCCTTTAGGAGACCTTGGCCCGGGTGATGGGTGGTGTGGGGAACCACCTACAGGGAGGGACTGCTGGAGGCAGAACAGCCCTCAACCTGAAAGGACCCGTGCCCAAACTGAAGAGCAGGCATCTCCTCCTCCCCCTCCTCGCCCTTCCCTTATGCTCACAAACCCCAGCTCCCTGCTACTTTTTATAACGCTTTATTCGAGATCCTGCTACACATCCAGAAAACAATCCCACCCTACGGAATTTGTTTCTGCACTCCAAATGCTGGGCGCCAGACGGGCTCAGATACCCAGTGTTGGTGAGGACAAGAAGGGTTACAGGTGATGCATTCACAGGGGGCAGCAGGGCTGCGGGGGGCGGGGGGGGGGGGGGGGGGGGGGGGGGGGGGGGGGGGGGGGGGGGGGGGCAGTGAGTGCGGCTGGGCAGGCAGGGCTGCAGGTGGGGACCAGAGAAGGGGTATAGGGATGTTTATGAGACCTAGATGGATTTTACCCACCAGGCCCTGTTGATGGATTAGAAGTGGAGGGCGACTACTGGGCTTCTGGCTGATCCTGCTGAGTGGGTACTGATGACATTAAGGGTGTAGGGGCAGGGGGAGGAGACCAGAGGAGAAGCAGCACGGAGGGAGGTGAAGGAAGATGTGAGCTGGGTTTTGGCCAGGTGAGTTTGAGGTCAAGGTGGGCATGAGTATAAGGTCAAGGGCTAGACTGGTGAGCCAGAGGGTCCAGTAGGGCAGCAAGCCCACCCTGCGACGAGGAGCTGGGAGGGCAAAGCTGGAAGGCCCCTTGGATCTGCAGATTTCGAATCGCTCATCTCGACCTACCAGCCACCAGCCTCCTGCATCTGTTTATTTCTACATTAAATACAATGAAATGCAATTTGAAATGCGGTTCTTTACTCACGCGAGCCACGTTTCCAATGCTCAACAGCTACATGTGACCAGTGGCTGCCGTATCAGACCACTTCCAAATGGAAGCAAGTCCCAGAAGACCAGGAAGTCACCCCAGGTGGGCAGCGAGCAGAAAGAGAAGAGACGTCTGGTCCGGAGTGCATTGTGCTGGGAAGCCTTAAGTCACGTTCGGGCAACTTTGGTCTCAGTTGTTTGAGTACATTTTGTGTCCTGATTGGCAATGAAAATGTATTCTTACTGGGAGTCACGGTGAGAAATGGGCGAGGCTCGAGGCTATAGTGACCAGAGTCTCCTGTCTCCTTGGTGGAGGAGGGAAAGAGGCTGAGAGGGACCAGGGGACCCACCCACGGTCACACAGCCAGAGGAGCTGTTCTGGAGCCCAGCTTCCCAGGCTCTGAGTTCTGAGCCTGCATTTCATGGCTTCTTCCCTGACCTTGACCTCTATCACCATTGTTATGAACCCCCCCCCGCCCACACACACACACACATACAATAAAGGACTGCCTTGTCAGCCCCACCAGGGCACACCTGTCCCCAGGTCAGCCATACCTCCTCCTCAGTCCTCAACCTCAATTCCCAAAAAGGTCCCTTCAGTCTTTATAAAAGAGAAAGCCCCAGAGGCCTGACCTCCCCGTGGGCCCCTCCTCCCTGGCGTGGAGCATCGGCTGTTGACTGCAGCTGCCCTGAGGCTGAGGGGAGCCACAGGTGTGGGACCAGACCTCCCCAGGCTGCCGCCCGCTGGCCTCCTCCGGCCCCAGCCTGCTGTTGATCTTCAGCGGGTCTTGGCAATGCACTCAGCAAGGCTCCAGAGGAGACCCCCGAAGGGAAACACAAACCTCAAAATGGATTTTCTTTTTCTCCACGAGCAAAAAAAAGTTGAATAAGAAATAAGTTACTATTTTTACTTCTGGGATACGGTTGTTATGGTAACTGAGGGCCTCGAGGGAGTCAGGGTTGGCCTGCCAGTGAAGGAGATGAGGTGGGTTCCAGGGGCAGTGGTGGCAGCCACCAGACGAGCCTTGGACTCCCTACCGACTGTGGGATTTCTGGCACCCCTGCCCCTGGCTCTGCGCGCACTGCCCCCCCCCCCCCGCCATGACGGAAGGCCACCTGTGCCCATCTAACCCTGGCCAGTGGCCCCTGGCAACTTCTCCCTTTGGTGCAAGCCCACCATCTCCTGCTGGCTGTGTGGTCTCGGGCTCCCCCGGCCTTGTCACCGAGCCTGTCCTTCACTGCTCCTGGGCGGGGGCGGGGGGGGGGGGGGGAAGGGGGGGTCGTTGTGCCCTCGTCTCCACATGCAGCTTTTGACCCCCGCCACAGTGACCACCACGGGCACCTGAGCGATCAGCCCCACAAGCCCTGCTGGCCAAAACCCAATTCTTCCCTCTGCCGTTCCTCTTCCAGCCCCCTCTCCGGAAAGCGGCCCCACACCACCCCCTGGGCCCGGTTGGCCGTGGCTGGAAGCTCTGAACGCGGCCTTCCCAGGATCCGAGGCCGGCCTCCACCTCCACCTAGCTTTGTGCCCTGAACCCAGGTGCTTCCCATTCGAGGCTCAGCTTCCCCACTTGTAAAGTGGAAGTTAACGGCACCCACCCTGCAGGATTACTGAAGGAACAAAGGCCGCCTGGGCCCGATGTTATTACTGGCAATGTGTCTCCCCATTCAGTTCCCTCTGTAGCGCTACATGGTAGGAGGTGCCGTTCCTAATTTGCGGACAAGGAGCCGTGCTCAGGCAGGCCAAGTCCCACAGCAAGCCACACAGCACATCTGTCTGTGCTGAAGTGCCCTGCACTGCATGGGCACTGATTAAACACCTACTGTGTTCCCGGCTCATCAGATGCGCAGAGTGGCAAGCAGGTAGGGAGATAACACCCCCCACCACCACACGCCCGCCAACCACCAGCGCTTTTCATCCCTTCCCTGGAGCCCTGACCACATCACCAGTCTCCTCCCACACGACCGACCTCTGCCATCTGTCCCCAGGACCCAATGGCACACCCTCTGATGTGATCCTTCTCCTCCCTCCTAGCGACTTCCATCCCCGATCAGTAGCTACGACATGGGCCCCTATATACGCCTAGCAGTGTCTGCCTGCAAAGTCCTCGTTGTCTCTGGCAAAGCCACAAATCTTCCCCACCAGAGTGACTTTCTGAAACGCAAGTCTGACGAAGCCCCTCTCCCTAAAACCCTTCAGTGGCTCCCACTGCTTTCAGGATGGAGTCAGGATACTTTCAGGATGGAGTCAGGATAGAAAAACGACCTCACCCACCGTGCACACGCAATAAATGAATCCAAACTCCCCCCAAACATGCATGGCTTTCTCGTGCTCTGTGGCTACACAGATGCTGTTCCCTCTGCCTGGAAGGCCTTTCCTCCTTAGTTTGCCTGGCAGATCTCTATTTATCCTTCCAGACCCAGTTTAAAGTTCTCCTTTGTTGGACCTTTAGGGGAAATGGCTTCTCCTCCCTTTTATGCCACCTTTGAACCAGTGTCCGGGCCCCACGGGGTCATCTTGTAGGTACCCACCAGCCGAGGACTACCAGGACCGGTGCCTGTGGTAAGGTTTATCAACGGGCTGCAATTAGGGGGAGGGCCCAATGTGGGGAACTGGAGGGGTCTCCATGAGGGGCGTTAGGAAGGACTTTCGGCAGAATTTGTACTTGCCTTAGGTACTCAGGGAAGTTCAAGGTAGTGGCACTTTACCGAGGCCCTCCTTTTTATTGGACACTCAGGGGGCGCCTGGGTGGCTCAGTCACTTAGGCGTCTGACTTCGGCTCAGGTCATGATCTCACAGTTCGTGGGTTCAGACCCCACATCGGGCTCTGTGCTGACAGCTGAGAGCCTTTAGCGGCTTCGGATTCTGTGTCTCCCTCTCTCTCTGCCCCTCCCCCACTAGCACTGTCTCTTTCTTTCAAAAATAAATAAAACTTTAAAAAAAAGGAAAACGACCTTAGGGGTCAATATGAAAGTGGAGTGCACTCTGCAGACAGGCAGGAACAATTTTTAAATCCTCCACCAGTCCCTTGTGCCACTAGGGATGGGGCAACTCTCTGAAATGTAAACATACTGAAAGCTCAGGTATCCACATTGAAGCCGTCTTCAGGCACGGGACCACCAGTTTGCAAACGTCACTCTTTTCAAGGCGCCCTCCACTTTCTTTGGGCTCTCGGCCACTCCCTATACCTTCAAATAGTACCTGTATCTGTAGCTTAGCTATAATCTATCTATACATATATGCACGTGTCTATATACACATATGTGTGTATGTGTATATGCAGACACTTGTGTATTCTATATACACGTGTATATCTCAGATTTTATAATGTATATGCCAGATTACATGTGATGTATGGTGTTAAATAACAAAACTTCAAACCTAGTAAAATTTAAAGATCTAATTGGTTTTACTAATCAGTTCACGGACCGGGCAGCGTTCTATCCGGCAAGCTGAGGGAGGCTCCGCTGGGCTGCAGGAAAGGTTTTTACAGGCAGAGAGAGAATGGAAAAAAGGACATTATTAGCCAAGAATGCATTATTTTAGACAAGTTTGCCCTCCTCAGGGGAATGGAAAATGTCTATCAGTAGATTTCCTAGTGCTGACCAGGAAATTCCAGGTTGACGGGTGGGT
>NW_026059394.1:23976-71112 GCF_023721935.1 Panthera uncia
GGGGGGGAGGGTGCGGGGAGGCAGTTGAGAGAATAGAACTACAGTTCGGTTAGGTATTAAGTCCTGGCGTGCTGACCTGGGGCTCTTCACATAAATGACGCCATTTTGGGGCCTGTGGTTTTCTTTTTAACAAGGTGCGTGTAGCTGCTGGAGAGTTTGTCCCACCAGGGTCCCCTGTGCCCTGTCCTCCCTCAGAGCTGGGACTCTGACCATCCATTCTTCGTTCAGCCTGCGGCGTGCCTGGGCCTGGGGGACACAGGACTTGTCCTGGTCACTGCTCAGCCAAGGAGGCTCCTTTCCAGCTTTGCTGCCCCCGAGCCAGCTTCGCGTGTTCCCGGGAAGGAAAGGAGCAGTTCCCAGGAACCAGCCTGTTCCAGCTCGAGTTCCCGGGAAGCAGGCTCTGAGAGGAGTTTAAGCGCGAGGAGATTGATTAGGTGACTATCCTTGGGGTGGACAGCAGGGGCAGGGAGGGCAGAAGCGGCGAGGGGCCCAGCCTTTCCCTGGGCCCCTCCCTGCCTCTCTGGACAGTGGCTTCAGCAGGTGCAGAGGGGAGTCCCATCCACCGGTCAGCGGGCACAGCTGCGGGAAAGGGGTGCGGCGTGGGCGAGGCCAGCGCCTCCTCTGACCAGGGGCCTCACTGCTCTGTGCTGTCCGGGCTCTCCCTGGGTCCCCTGTGCCCTCGTCCCAGCCTCTCACCTCCTCCAAGCGAACCCTTCTTTCGTCTGCTCCGCTCATGACTTAGCGAGGAATCGACATCCTGAGCTTCCAAAGCAGCAGAGGTGAGAGCAGGAAGCTGACTGCAGAAGGAGGTGTGCGGGGGCCAGATCACGGGTCGTCTGTTCTTTGCCTTGCAGACACCCCTCATCTCAGCGCCGCGTGCCCAGGAGTGACTGTCCGAATCCCGGAGGAGGAGGAAAGGCTCCCAAGTTACACCTGCATTTGCAGAAGGCCCAAGGGCATCATTCAAAGGACTGGTTAGGGCTGGAAAGAGTCTCTTAAAGGATGAAGCCAGATTCAAATCCAGGCCCTCCACTGACTCGGAGAGCCCAGAGCGAAAACAAACACACGCAAAAAAACAACCAAGCAGGTAATCTCAGTACTGATAATCTAAGTCAGCAGGAGAAGAATCAGTGGAATACCAAATATTTTCCTAGAGGATGAGGTGACTCCCCCACGTTAGGTTACCGTCCTCCGGCTTTTCATTTACAAATTTTCCCCGGGGCACCAAGAAGAAAATATCATTTTCAAAATATTCACAAAATCTGGTGTGATGCAGTAAGTAGATTTCAAAACTCTGTCTTTGTTTTATAAGTGCAAGAAACACAAAATTTAATCTAATGTTAAAAAGACAGGGGACCAAAATGGCGTCACTTAGGTTAAGAGCCTCAAGTGAGTAAACCAAGACTTAGCACCTAATATCCGACTGCATTTTCAAATCTCCAGAAATGTAACCTTTAACCCTTTCAAACGTGGCGAGTTTCTCAGTCAGCGCTAGGAAATTTACTGAACAGACCCCATCCATCCCTTGTAGAAGGGTGACCTTGCCGAAAACAATGGATTCTTTGCTAATGATTTCCTTTTTCTACTCCCTGTCTTTAAACGCCTTTCCTTTCCTGGAGCCTTTCGGAGCCCCCCTCTACTTGCTGGAGGGGATACTGCCTGAGACATGAATCGATTCAGAAAGCCAACTAGATGTTTGAATTTTACTCCGTTGAATTTTTGTTATGTAACTCCAGACAGGTACTGCTTGTGCTTTTCCCAGGGCTTATGACTTTGGAACAACTGATCTGAATGTTGCCAACTCACAGAGCACCTGGATGGGGAAGGAGGAGGCTGGGGGCCCAGGCCTGCTCCTGCTTCTGTCAGGTGTGTTACCTCAGCTCACACCCTCTACCTGAGCCTCAGGTTTTTCACCTCTAAAAGACAGGGATTCCAGCTCTAAAGTTGTAAATTGAGATATCACAGTAACGGGGCGCTGGGTGGCTCAGTCGGTTGAACATCCGACTCGTGATTTCTGCTCAGGTCTTGGTCTCAACGGTTCGTGGGTTCAAGTCCCGCATCGGGCTCTGCACTGACAGTGCAGAACCTGCTTGGGATTCTCTCTCTCCCTCTCGTTCTGCCCCTCCCCTGCTCTCTCTCTCTCTCTCTCAAAAATAAATAGATAGATAAATAAATAAATAAATAAATAAATAAAAATAAACTTAAGGGGTGCCTGGGTGGCTTAGTCGGTTAAGCGGCCGACTTTGGCTCAGATCATGATCTCACGGTTTGTGGGTTTGAGCCCCACATGGAGCTCTGTGTTGACCGGATGGAGCCTGCTCGGGATTCTGTCTCCCTCTGCTCTGGGCTGACAGCTCAGAGCCTGAAGCCTGCTTTGGAGTCTGTGTCTCCCTCTCTCTCTGCTCCTCCCCCTCTGTCTCTGTCTCTCTCAAAAATGAATAAATGTTAAAAAAAATTTTTTTAATAAATAAACTTTAAAAAAATATATATCACGATACCGAAAGAAGAACAAAGTTGGAAGAATCACACTACATGATTTCAAGATGGACTATAAAGCTGCCATAATCAAGACATTACGGACGTTGGGAAAGAAACATAGATTAACATAGATTAGCTGCAGAAAATGTAAAGAGTCTAAAAATAGGCCCTTCGATTTTTGACAAAGACGTCAAGATAATTTAATGGAGAAAAAGACAGTCTTTTCAACACGTGGTGCTGGAGAAATCTGAAATTCATATGCCACAGAAAATTGTTCTTTTCCTTTCTCACGCCGTGTACGGGCTTCAGTGGCTTCCAGGGGCTGGGGGGCAGGGGTGGGCAGAAGCTGGCCACAAAGGGACACAAGGAATTTGGGGGGGATGATGAAACGTCTATATCCTGCTTGTAAGGGTAGTTCCATGGCTGTATAAATCGGTTAAAACTCATACACCTGGGGCGCCTGGCCGTTCAGTCAGTTAAGTGTCCAACTCCTGATCTCAGCTCAGGTCACGATCTCATAGTTTGTGAGTTCGAGCCCCACGTCAGGCTCTGCACTGACAGCGTGGAGCCTGCTTGGGATTCTCTCCCTCTCTCTCTCTTTCTCTCTCCCCCTCCCTCTTTCTGTGCCCCTCACCCAAGTATGCTACCCCCCCCAAAATAAATAAATAAACATTAAAAAAAAAACCTCATACAACTGTACACTCAGTAAGAGTGAATTTTGCTATATTTAAATTACATTTCGGGGGCGCCCGGGTGGCTCGGTCGGTTTAAGCGTCTGACTTCAGCTCAGGTCGTGATCTCACGACTTGTGAGTTCAAGCCCCGCGTCGGGCTCTGTGCTGACAGCTCAGAGCCTGAAGCCTGCTTCGGATTCTGTGTCTCCCTCCCCTGCTTGCCCTCTCTCAAAAATAAATAAATATTACAAACATTTTTTAAATAATATATTACATTTCAGTTAAATTGAAAAGACCTACAATATATATAACAATTTTTTTAAAAGGCTCTATCGTTTGTACCTGCCGTGTGTGTATATGGAGGAGAGAAAAAGAACAAGCGTGTGGTGTGCGTAGGCCCAGTTATTGCTAGAGTTGAGGATTATAAGCTTTAACTAACATTAGAAATGTTCGGTGTTCAAAGTTTCTTTTTTTTAATTTTTTTAATGTTTATTCATTTTAGAGAGAGAGAGAGAGACAGAGCATGAGTGAGGGAGGAACAGAGAGAGAGGAAGACACAGAATCTGAAGCAGGTTCCAGGCTCTGAGCTGTCAACACAGAGCCCGACACGGGGCCTGAACCCAGGAACCACGAGATCATGACCTGAGCCGAAGTCCGATGCTTAACCGACCAAGTTACCCAGGCGCACCCAGTGTTCAAATTTCTAGGAGCTGATCACCAGCTCTGACGTTCAGCCCTTCTCTCATCGGGGCTTCTCTAACATGCCCGGGCTGTCGTCCACCCCTGTCCCACTTACCCAGCCCCTGATTACCGGACACCCCTGATCCCAGGCGTCCCAAGAGGGTTCAAAGCCCAGGATCCAGCCTTGGAGGAGTCCCTTTGGGTCCAATGGCTGGGCCTTGCTGGCCTCTTGTGGCCAGAAGCAGAATTATCACATTATGACACATTAAAAATGACAAATCTGGGAGTTGGCTCAATCTTGAAGTAGCTGGGGGCAGAGAACCAGCTTGCTCACCCACTTTCCTGGGGGTATAACTTAGAGTGACCTTTTCAGCAATACATGTCAACATTTAGAATGCACGGAGCTTTGACCCATTGACCCCAGCTCTGGAAATCACAGATGATACCCTCTTGCCAAAATGTGTTTCCTCTAGTTCTAAGTACAAGAGATAAGAGGAACATTCTCATCCTCGTGTTACATGAAACCACAGGAAGGTAATCAGCCAAATCCAAAACGTGGGGCCATCTGTAGGATCCTGTCCCTGCAAAAAATGGCCTGGCATAAAAACTGGGAGCGGGGAGACTGTTCTGATAAAAAAGAGATTTCCAAGATCAGAGGATATATAATATAGCCAATATAATCCAATGTATTATACATCCAATATAATATAGAGCTGTAGTTTGGATCCTGGCTCAAAGGAAACCAAGGTAAAAAGACGTCTATGAGATAATCATGGGAAACGGATTCCCGACAGCGGATAGATGATACAAAGGGATGATTGTTCATTTTGTGAAGGGGGATAATGGCATTAAGGCCATCTGGCTGCCAGGATGGTCAGGGATGTTGGTCGGCACTGGTCTGAGTTCCGTTCAGACCTGAAAGATGGGAGGCAGGGGTGGGGGCAGAGTGGAAGCAAAGGGAAAGTCTTCAAGGTGGGAAAGAGAGAAGAGAGAGATTAGAAGAAGCATGACGGGGCTGGTAGAAGGAAGGTGGTCCCGGGTGAAATGAAAGCAGGTGCACAGATTGCACAGAACAGGTGCTTGTAGACCGTGGTGAGGAAATTGGATTTGATTGGGTATTGGGGTGGAGAGGGTGTCCGTGACCCCATTGCCTTTAGGGTTCCTCTGAGCAGTGCTTCCCATTGGTTGAAAGGGGGCGAGGGTGAAAGCGTGGAAACCAGAAGGAGGTCTTTTCTCACCGCAAGGTCAGAGATGATGGTGCCTGGGACGTTGATGGGGAGGGGGAGGGGGAGTGGTTAGTTCCTAACTGTACGTGGGAGACTGAATATACAAACGGGCGGTGGCCAGTCCACAAATGAGGACTGAACTCTGACCTACCACCCACAGCAACCAGTCCAGGATGTCAGACAACCTCCCCACCATCTTTAAAACAGCATTTCCCAGTTGATGGGTATCTAGAATGTCCCACTTGGTGGCTTCTCTCTTCCCATCACATTTTTTACTCCCAGATTTATTTCTTCTGTCTAGACCTCTCCCCTGAGTTCCAGAAGGTTAGGGTCAACTATTCCTTTGATGGGAAAACCCAAAGCAGGTCAGGGAACCGCTCCCTTCCAAGGCCTTCCCACCTCGGTGGGCGGCCCTTTGTTTCTCTTTCATGCTGTCTCCGTGGGAGTGAGCGAGACCACCCAGACCCGGGCAGGCAGAGGCTATTCGGTGCTTCCGCAACAAGGAGGTCGGCCACTGTCACTTGTTTGATGGACTGGAAGGCAGGCAGGAGGGTGGGAGAGCTCGACAGTGACGGGAGGAAAGTCTCCGGTGGCCTGATTGGAGGCTGTCGCCCTGGAGAAGTTGGACATATCTCCCAGGTGTGTTGTAGAACTCTACGATGTTGGAGGAAGGGGACTTGTAGACCCTCTCCCCAGCAAAATAGCAATTCATCTGATGACAATATTCAAAACCAATCATTCAAAGCCTCTGGAAATGCTTGTAAGGGCATATGGCAAATAGAGAAACTTTCATTCAAGAAAATCTACTAAATCTCTGTAAAAGCCATGCCCCCTGGCTCACCCACCCTTGAGCCATGGAGCTCCAGAAGCCCCTCCCAGGGCTGGTGCAGCCAAGGAAAGGGGCTCCCTCTGCTCCCCCCCCCCTTGCCCCCCCCTGCCCAGTTCAGTCCAGGGCTCCAGATTCACTCTCCGACCCAACCGCAACGCAGAAACTCTGGTCCAGGCCATGTGACTGGCCTGGAGTCCCCAGTCCCTGCTCTGCCCAGCCCTCACTGTGGGGCACAGCTGAGAACACTGGGGCCCCAGTCGCCCCCATCCCAGCTCACTCTGCACTCACAGCAGTGGAAGCCGCAAAGACCAGGCCGGCCACCCCACCCTGCCCCGCTGCTCACTCATAAGGCAAGAGCATCACTCCCAGAAAATCTGGTCCCCACCCGGCTCAGGTGAAGTGGCCCAAGGTCCTGCCCAGAGGAAGTGGCAGGCTCCAGGAGGAGGAGCTGAGCAGCTATGCTGGAGAAGACTGGTGTCGTGTAGAGTTGAAAACTCCAAGCCTGGAGGGAGATCTGGCAGATTCCCACGGCCTTCCCGGGATGGCAGACAGCTCTGGGAATCAGGAAGACTGTGCCCACTCCAAGGCATTCAGAACAGCACTCAGGGTAAACTCCAAGGCATTCCCCATGCCGCACCCAGCTCTCGCTGAAACAGGTGGATGCCTCAATGGCACAAGGAACTCACCAGAACTTCGGACCCACACGTACTGGACAGTAGCTACTACCCCTCAGTGGTGGCTCCAAGCAAGCCATAGGGGTTGAAATGCTATCCAAGTCAACTCTGGCCATCTGAAAGACGGTGTGCAAGCCCAGGCCTCCACCCCATTGGGAGAGACCATAGAAAGAACTATGAGCTACTAGTTTCCGGCCGAACAGAAGGCAGAAACAAACTCTCTGAACTGTGATAGTAGCTTCTAGGCCACACGTACAACAGTAGCAGGTAAAAATCTAACTGACCTAGGGCCTTACAGAACCTTTGACCCATCGGTTGCTTAGGCTGAGCCAGAGACGTCCCCAGGTAGGCAGGTTAAAAAGCGAAAATAAGGGGCTCCTGGGTGGCTCAGTAAGATAAGCCTCTGACTTCTGCTCAGGTCATGATCTCGCAGTTCACGGGTTCGAGCCCCGTGTCGGGCTCTGTGCTGACAGCTCAGAACCTGGAGCCTGCTTCCAATTCTATGTGTCCCTCTCTCTCTGCCCCTCCCCTGCTCAAGCTCTGTCTCTCTCTGTCTCTCAAAAATGAATAAACGTTCAAAAAAAATTTTTTAAGGCAAAAATGAGAGGAAAAAAATCTGAGTGGGGAGATCAGAAATTGCATGCCGAGAGTTGAGGGATGCAGGGGTGGGACTGACTTCTCAGAATTGGTTCAACCAAATCACTGAACAAATAAACAAATTACCAAGCCAACAACAATAACATCTCCCGAGGCAGGAGCAGAGGACCAGTATCTAAAGTTGCTACAATATATTATTTAAAATGTCTAGTTTTCAAGAAAAATTGTGAGACACGAAAAGAAACCAGACAGCATGACCTATACACAGGCTTCACTGGAAAATTCTACTAAACATTGACAGACAAATTAACATCAATTCTTCTCAAACTCTTCCAAAGAATAGAAAAGGAGGGAACATTTACTAACTCATTTTGTGAGACTAGCATTATCTTACCACACAGCTAGAGAAAAATACCAAAAGGAGAGAAAACCCTACAAAAAAAATATTCCTAATATACAATTCTCAAAAAAAAAAAGAGAATACTAGCAAACCGTATCTGACAGAAAATTAAAAGAATTATATACCATGACCAAATGGAATTTACAATAATTTTTTTTTATTTGAGAGAGAGAGAGAGAGAGAGAGGGAGTGCTCACGTAGGGGAGGGGCAGAGAGAGAAAGAGAGAGAGAGGGAGAGAATCCTAAGCAGGCTACACATCCAGCTTGGAGCCCAACTCAGGGTTTGATACTACAATCGTGAGATCATGACCTGAGCCCAAATCAAGAGTTGGATGCTTGACTGACTGAGTTACCCATGTGCCCCTGATCAGTTTTCTTATGTTGCATTCCAGGGATAAATTCCATTTGGTCAGGGCTCCTAGGTGACCCTATGAGGAGCCTGCTTAAGATTCTCTCTCTCCCCCTCTGCCCCTCTCCTCCCCTTGTGCACACATTCTCTCTCTTTCTCTTTCTCTCTCTCTCTCTCTCTCAGAAAGAAAGAAAGAAAGGAAGAAAGGAAGAAAGATAACTGATCAATGTAATATACTATGTTAATAGAATAAAGAACAGAAACCACGTGATCATCCTATAGCTGCAGAAATGCTTTTAACACAACCTAACCACCTTTCGTGATAAAACTCAACCGCTAGGAATAGAAGGAAATTTCATCCACGTGATAAAGAGCATCTACAAAAAACTCATGAGCTAACCTCATACTTAATGGTGGAAGACGTAACGTTTTCCCTCCAAGATCAGGAATAAGACAAAGATGTCTGCTCTTGCCACTTTTCTTCAACACTCTGCTAAAGGTTTTAGCTGGGACAACTGGCCAGAGACGTGTGCCAAGGTAAAAGAAATAAAAGGCCTCCATATTAGAAAGGAAGGAGTAAAACCTATTTGCAGATAATGTGCTAGTGTATACAGAAAATTTTAAGGAATCTGCTGAAACAAACTATCGGGGTAATACAAGAACAATATATGAAAATCAAGAGTTTTTATATGCTAGCAATGAGTAACCTGAAATGAAACTAACAAAAAATCCATTTATGCTTGCATCAAAAAGAATGAAATACTAAGGAATGAGTTTAACCAACGAACTACAAGGCCTATATATGGAAAACTGTTGAAAGTGCTAAAAGAAAATGAAGACCTTTGTACTGAATCATCATCTTCATACATCTTTATACAGTCGAAGTCCATCAATACAACATTCTAATTATTTTTATGCCATTGTTTTTCAAGTCAAATAGAAGAAGAGTTCTATTTGTTCAGCCTGATAGTTCAGGCTATCTCTGTATTTACCTACGTCGTAGCTTTACAAGTGCTTTTTATTTCTTCATGTGGTTTTGAGTTACTGTCCTCCATGGCTTCATTTCAACCTGATGGCCTCTAGTATTTTCTGAACAGATTTCTATGATTTCTGTCTCTTTATTGAGATTCTCTTTGGTGAGACACGGTCATCATACTCGTCTCAATTCTTCAAGTATGGTTTCTTTTGGTTTTTTGAATTTATTTGTAACAGATGCTTTCAAATCTTTGTTCACTAAACCTACCCTCTGGGTCCCTTCAAAGGCAATAACTTTTTCCCCTGTTGGGGGCCATACTTTCCCGTTTCTTTGTGTGTCTCACAGTTTTTTGTGGACTCTCAGGAATATGCCAGGAGCATTTCAAAGCTTCTTATGGACATCTCATCCCCCAGACATTCCTTTCAAGGATTTGTTTTTTGTGTGTTTTAGTTTTGGTTTTGCTTAGTCCCTTGTTTGCCCTAACTGGTAACCTCAAGGCAGTTGCAATACAATACAATACAATTGCCAATGATTGTTTTGGTCAAATGTCTTGGGGATGAGCTGGTAAACTCCTGGATCAAATAAAGACAAGCTCTGAAAGGGAGTTTTTCAGCAAAGAATCAGGCAGGTCAAATAGTGACCATTCTCTGGGGATGGGGCTTTTGGGGGAGCTCCAAGCCCTTTCTGCCCGCCTCCAGTGACCACTAGGCTGTTTGTTTTTACATCTATCACAGTTGCAAGGCTGCTGATTTTCAAGGCTACCATGGATCTTGGATAGAGAGATGAGATTAGGGAAAATTAAAAAGCCACAAATCTCACTGCTCTCGCTGAGACGCGGCTGTTTTGTTTGAGCGCAAGCTTCTTAGATGGTTGCAAGCCTTTTGTTGTTAATTTCCAGAGTTCCGAAAAAGGTTGATTTCGATCATTTTTGCCAGCGTTCTCTTTGCCTTCATGGAGGAATGGTTTTCAGATTCTTGCTCCACTATTCTGGAAGGGCTTCCTTCCCACCCATTCAATCCCCACCGCATTCTCCAGAGGTGAATTATTCTAGCCCTTGTTATTGTTGAGGAAACATGCTCGGAGAGGTTACGTGGCTCACCTGATGAGGCACAGCTCGTGAGAATCGGAACCAGGATCCGAATCTCGGTATGGTGCGATTTCCGTGTGGTCCGTATCCCGACCTCTCTCCCACTGCCTCACCTCATGCAAGGTGCGCTCCAGCACCCTTTCACTCAGCTCTTAGTTCCCTCCTCCGTGCCAGCTGTTTAACCCACGGGTTTATTTAGGAACTCGCCTGTGGGAGGATTGCTCATCTCTGAACGTTGCACATAAGAAGAATACTTGGGGAGTTTTTTGAGCACCGGCAGATGATGGTTCTGTTCTAAGGTTGACAGGAGGGAGGGAAGCAGCGATGACAGAAGCTCAGGAGAGCCTCCTTCCCGCTCTGCCTGCCATCAGGAATGTCAGCTCATGTCCTCCCCAGGGGAGCTGGGACACGAGCGTGCGTTGCTGAGTCACACGCAGGTCAAGCTCTTTGGCGCAATCCCAGTCTGCTCCCCAGCAACGCTTGTCCGTGGTTCCCAACATCTCCCAGATCATAGAGCAGGGAATCAAAATCTGGGCGGGTGGGTAGCAGCCCTGAGCGCCAGCCCATTCTGGCCCGCAGGAATGGAAGCCCAGAGCTGAGTTGTTCAAGGACTAAGTTCTAGCATTCTAGGGAATGGGATCGCAGAGTGAACAGTACAGACAAAAATCCTCCCTCAGTGGAGGATTATGTTCTGGTCAGGAGGGGGCGTTTTGTGGCCCATCGGAAAGCGGTAAGTCCTATATAGAGACAGAGAGCAAGGAGAGGGATGGGGACTAGAAGAAAGTAGGGAGGTGACCATTTTTAAGAGGGTTATCCAGGAATTCATACGCCATCTCTTGTGACCGGAAATTCACACGGTGGTGAGGAAGCTTTGACGGTGTGCTCATGCCCTTGGAATTCACCAGCCTTATCATGGGCCCTATTGCCTAGAGAGATGGCAGAATGGCTTACTGAAGGTTTAGTTGCGGCACCAGCTAAGAGACCACACCCTGTGGGGTGGGGTTGTCATTCCACAGTAGGCAATACATGCCTGCAAACTGGGAGTGGAGGTGGTAGGGTCTTCTTGCATATGACAAAGAATAATCCACTGAAAATGTTTTGTTTCCATCCACACACCCCTGAGCTCACTGGATTTTGAGGTTCTAGTACCCAAAGGACCCCTATTACTCCAGGGAACAGACCCGTGGTTCAGGTAGATTGGAAACTGAGTCGACCCTCTGGCCATTTGGAAATCCTCACTTGCTGAACCGACAGAAGTTACTATCCTGGATGAAGTGATAGATTCCGACGAACAAGGGGAAACCGGGTGGCTTTTCCAAATGAAGCCAAGAACTGTGTCGAGAACCCAGGAGATTTCTTCAGGCACCTCTTTATGTGGCTTTGTTCAAAAATAATGGTCCATAGGAAACTGTGCCAACTGATAGATACACCACTAAAGACATTGCTCCTGTGTTACATCTTGACTTCTGGTGATTGGCGATCGGCTATACGGGCATTCACATACGTATATTTATACATTTACATATGTCCATGCCCATGTAGCCAACCACCGAAATCAAGACATAGGGCAGCTCCAGCACTCCAGCCGGTTCCCCTCATGTCCCCTCCAAACCAATCCCCCACCAGAGGTAACCACTACTCTGCCTATTTTTGACTTCATATAAATGGACTCATACAGTATATATCCTTTTTTTTTTTAATGTTTATTTTTGAGAGAGAGAGAAAGACAGAATGCGAGCAGGGGAGGGGCAAAGAGAAGAGGGAGACACAGAATCCAAAGCAGGCTCCAGGCTCTGGGCTGTCAGCACTGAGCCTGACGTGGGGCTCGAACTCACAAACCGTGAGATCGTGACCTGAACCGAAGTTGAACGCTTAAATGACTGAGCCACCCAGGTGCCCCCTTTTTTTTAAGTTTATTTATTCTCAGAGACAAAGCACAAGCAGGGGAGGGGGAGAGAGAGAGAGAGAGAGAGAGAGAGAGAGAGAGAGAGAGAGAATCCCAAGCAGGCTCCATACTGTCAGCATGAAGGCTGATGTGGGCTCAATCCTATGAATCATGAGATCATAACCTAAGCCGAAATCAAGAGTCGGATGCTTAACTGACCGAGCCACCCAGGTGCCCCACAATTTATTTTTTAAAAAAGATTTTATATTTAAGTGATCTCTACAGTCAACGTGGGGCTCGAACTTACAACCCCAAGATCAAGAGTCACTGCTCTGCCACCTGAGCCAGCCAGGGGCACTGATTCTAGCCATTTAAGACTTTTCCTCACAGTGTTATGAGAGTTCCAGTTGCTCTGCAATTATTGTCTACACTTTGCATTGTCAATTATTTTAATTTTAGCCAACACGTTATGTCAAAAGTTCAGAACAAAAAAAGAAAATCGGGGAGCCTGGGTGGCTCAGGGTGGGTTAAGCGTCCAACTTCGGCTCAGGTCATGATCTTGGGGCTTGTGAGTTCTAGCACGTCGGGCTCTGTGCTGACAGCTCAGAGCCTGGAGCCTGCCTCGGATCCTGTGTCTCCCTCTCTCTCTGCCCCTCCCCTGCTCCCATTCTATCTCTCTCTCTCTCTGAAAAATAAATAAACTTAAAAAAAAGAAAATCAACAAATCGCTGAAGTAATAGTTAGAAGTTTATTGTGCACCCACCAAAAAGTTTGCAAACGAGCAGCACTCACACCAAAACACAGAATGAGGCTCGGAGGTGTATCATCATACAGCAGCTTCTAGAGTGTGGAGTGTGGAAGCGATGACTATTTGCTCTTTAGTGATTGGTTACAGTATTAGAATCTTCTGAACTAAAAGGAAATTTGCTGGTGGTCGCCTCACATCAACTTTGGGGAACTACTTTGGTTTCGCTTGTGATTTTCAGAGGCACAAGCAAGGTCAAGTTAGCTTTTCCTTGTCTTGCAAAATAAGCTAAATTAAGCTTTGCTTGTATGACGACACTGGCGTCGTCAGCTCGGAATTTTCGAGTCTGGTCTCCATTTGTATTTGACTTTAACAGGTGGATGCTTGTAGTATCTATTTGCTCTTAATTTGCATTTTCTTGATGAGTATTAATGATGATCACCTTCTCAGGTGCTCATTAGGCGTTTTGATATTTTCTGAAGTACCATGCTCAAGTACCCAAAAATGAGTTGGTATTTTCCTCATTGATTTGTAGAAATTCTTTTAACGTTCTGGAAAGAAGTCCTTTGTCAACAATGTGTACAACAGGGCTGAGCTCGCCGTTGCCCTTGGCCGTGGAGTCGTTTTTTGGCACCAAGGGCGCAGCATCCGTGATGAACGTAATTCAGATTGTTTGTGACCACTGGGTACATACACTTGTACCCGTGGGATTTGTCCTTGGATGTTATCTAGACAAAAAGAATGATGAAAAACTAACTGCCTTCCAGAACAAGAGTGTGTTGCTTAAAAGGGACTTGAGACCCAGTGAAGAAGTCACCTGGAAATAAAGGCTGTGACTGAAATAAAGAATGTTCACCTTAAAAAAATTAGGAAATAAAAACACACTCGGTATTTTCAAAAATGTATTTCAAGTGTATGTATTGAAAGCTTATGTACCCCACTCATTCTGAGGCTTGCCTTCTTGACCTGTCTTGACAAGAAGTTGTTTTTAAAGTTTATTTATTTAATGTTTCTTTATTTTTGAGAGCGAGAGAGACAGAGCATGAGTGGGACAGGGGCAGAGAGAGAGGGAGACCCAGAATCCAAAGCAGGCTCCAGGCTCCAAGCTGGCAGCACAGAGCCGGACGCGGGGCTGGAACTCACGGACGGCGAGATCATGACCTGAGCTGAAGTTGGCTGCTTAACCGACTGAGCAGCCAGGTGCCCCATAAAGTTTATTTATTTTTGAGAGAGAGAGAAAGAGAGCACGAGCGAGCTGGGGAGGGGCAGAGAGAGAGAGAGAGAGAGAGAGACAGAAACCCAAGCAGGGTGGCTTGATCTCAATAACGTGAGATCACGACCTGAGCCGAAACCAAGAGTCGGGCACTTAACTGATGGAGCCCCCCATGGGGCCCTGAGCAGTTGCTCTCCGTTTTGATGAAGATTAACGTTTTATTTTGTGGTTAGTACTTTTTAAAGTACTTGTTTGGGAGACTTCATTTACTCCAGAGCCATGAAGGCATTCTCCTACGTTTTCTTCCAGAAACTTGACTGTACGTCCACAATCCATCTCAAACTAGTTTTTGAGTTCGGTGGGAGGTAGGAGAGCCAGCACCTTTAAAGGAAAGGACCATTGTTTCCTCAAGGATTTGCAACGCATTCTTGACTCTGGGCTAAAAATTAGCTTCCCTGCGCACAGATTGAATTGTGCCATTCTCCTGCCTAAGTGTTTCCAATGGCAACCCGTTGTTTAGATAATGTTCAGGCTCTTGCTTAATGCATCTTAACAACACCCCGCTCGATTTGGCCACTTCCAGTTTCACAAGCCCAATCTTGTGTCCATCGCCCCACTCTAAGCTTAGACACGCTGAGCAGCGCGTTCCCTTGGACACACTCTCACCTCTGAACCTTTGCCATACACAATGCTTCCGTAGGTTACCTACTATTCAAACTGCAGGTCTTACCTCCTCCGGGAAGCCTTCTCTGACTGCACATTCCCTGTCCCTTAAGTCTAGGTTCAGTGACCTCATCATGTGCTCTCTTGTACTCCGGCTTGTAATTGTGTTCCGGGGTAACTTCTCTGAGGGGAGGGAGGCCCATTTGGTTTACATGGAAGGTGTCTCGTAAATATGAGTGAATCCGCCACGGATCCAGAAAGCGGGCGCCTCAGGGAAAGAACGGGGTTACAATTCTCAGATTGAACACTTGGCGAATAGGTTAACACTTCTGAGCCTCAGTTTTCAAATCTGTAAAGTGGGGACGCAATATTCTCTACGTAGGCCTGCCAGAAGCATCAAATGAGATGCTGCACATAAATCCTTAGCGCAAGGACAGGCACACAGCGGACACTTTTAATATGAATAAAACCATAGGGACTCACTTTTCCCTTGCGCATGCGCCGTCCTCCGTACGCCAGCTAGCCCTGCCCGGCGCGCCCCTGCGCGTCCCCACGCGTGCGCGTGTTCGACCGGAACCCCAGCCCTGGCCGGAGATGAAGGGGCGGGACCTCCGCAATACGCCTGCGCCCTGAGAGGCCGTGCGCCGAGGAGGCGGGGCCGCGCCGGCGCGCAGGGCGTCCCGGCTCCTGAGCATAAACAAGAGCGGGCACGGGATGAGGCGGCGGTTGATCCCCGGGCAGCCAGCTGCGGCCAGCGAGGCGGCGAGCGGGGCCAGGCGCCGACCCTGAGCGCACCCGACTCGCCCTCCCGCGCGCGAGCCCTCGGCCGGGGCCACCCTCCCGCCCGCCCGCCGCGCGCCCACCATGAACCTGGCGAGTCAGAGCGGCGAGGCCGGCGCCGGCCAGCTGCTCTTCGCCAACTTCAACCAGGACAACACGTAAGGCCGGGCGGGGGTTGGGGCCCGAGGCCTGGGGCCGGGCGGGGGGTCCGGGGCCGAGGGCCGGGGCCGGGGCGGGCGGGAGCCTGAGGCCGGGTTCAGGGCCGGAGATTCGGCCTGGAGGTTCGGGGTGGAGGCCGGGGCGGGCGGGGGCGTCCCCGGGGGCGGGCCTGGAGCGTGGAGGGAGGGGCGCTGCCCTCGGGGACCCTCCGGGCGCTGCGCTGGAGCTGCGATCCCTGGGCGGGGAAAGTGATGGAGATAAGGAGGCTTTTCACCCACCGACGGATAGGTTGCTTTACCTTTTGGGACCTCCCTTCTCACAAAGTTGGGGCAGAACTTTGTGCCTTGACTTGTTGTCCCAGCCGCTTCTGGAGCAGTGAGCGTGGGTTTCTTCCTCTTATCCCACCTGCCCTTCTCCCTCGGCCCTCTTCCCCCCACTCTTTCCCCTCTTCAGGTCCTTCTTGTCTCTTCAGGCCCTTCTTCTCGTCTCTTCATTATCTTAGTGCCCTTTTCCTTTCTTTCCCTTTCTTCTTGTCTCGTTGTTTTTTTTTTTTTTTAGGTAACTTCGATGTCCTGCCCGAGCAAGAAACAAACTTAGCCTTAATCCTGGCCTCTGATCTGGGGAGAAACTGAGTCAAGGGGGATGTGACAGAGAAATACCTGAGGGGTCTTGGTGCTTCAGGGAATGGGCCCATCCTTAGGGAAAGAGAGGCCCACTGATGCCAACCCATGGATTTGGAACGCTGTTTGTCCAAACGCCTATGGGTTTGAAGCTGATTCTTCAGAGGCTGTCTCGGTGACCTGTGAGCATAGTTACTAGATGAAGTTTCTGGAGAAGGAAGGAGCTGTGGAAGGGAGGAGAGCCATCTTGGGAAGTGAGTAAGAGGAAGTGATGTAAGTGAGGAGGAATGGGTCATTGGCTTCGTAGTAAGTAGTTGGTCGAGTTGTTACTGGCGGAGTGGAGTCAGCAAAGTAGAAAATGAGATTTTTTTTTTTTTTTTTTTAAACGAAGAGTTCATTGTAGAATGGCAAGCAGGCATCAAGTCCGTGGCATGCAGCGGGTACTCGGTAGCGCCTCCCCAGAATTGTGAGGTTAGTGCCGGGTGGCCCGGCAGCGGGACCGCGCTGAGGTTAGAAGGAAGCAGATCACCTTTTCCCAAGTGCAGATGAGGAAACTGAAGTTCACAAAGGCTCAGAGCTGTGCCTGGATCCTAGAGTTTGGTTAATGTGGAGTGTGGGCAGGCCCGAGTCTCTTCCACTGCCCTTCCCACTCTGCCACTGTCTTCTCTACCTGAAAAGTAGGATTTTGAGGATGGTGAATTTAGGCATCATACTGTAGCAGTCTTTAAAGATTAAAACTACCAAACGCTTAGTGTTCCACGTGGGTAAAAACCAGCACAGCAAAAGCATTTTGAATAACCTGTTGCCAGTGGTTGTGATCGGGATAGACTATGTTATGTGAACCCGGGAAGCGAATAGAAAACATTTCAAACTGAGATTGGTTTTTAAGCCCTTAGTGTTTTTTGGTTTTGTTTTTAAATTTTTTTTTTTAATGTTTTTATTTTTGAGACAGAGTCAGACAGATCGCAAGCGGGGGAGGAGCAGAGAGAGAGGGAGACACAGAATCCAAAGCAGGCTCCAGGCTCTGAGCTGTCAGCACAGAGCCCGACGTGGGGCTCGAACTCACACACTGTGAGATCATGACCTGAGCCGAAGTCGGACGCTCAACCGACTTAGCCACCCAGGTGCCCCAAGCCCTTAGTGTTTTGAGATCGGTTAAGAAACGGTAGCTTTCTGGGTTTTTATGTCTTGTATAAGTTAGAGAATTTCCAAAACATTTTCTACCATTTTTTTTTCCAGCTTTTCACTATTCATCATTTATGTTGAAAGGAAATCAAATATGAGAACATATTCTCTTTGGCTGTTATTTCAAATGGGCTTTCAAATTACATACACAATAGAAAATGTCAGTCTGGCCTGAAGTTAGACCTTGTCACACTTGGAAGTCACGTGCTTCCTCACTCCTCAGTGAGTCTGGAAGCTCAGGAGGTTTCTGTGTCATAATTTGGACTTGCCAGAAACCTTGATATAGTACGAATGTAAACTGTTAAGAAATAGTAGGATAGGATTATAGTAAATTATTAAGAAATGGGAAGATAGGATTTAATCATTGATTAAAATGACTAATTTGTTTTGAAGAAATAGGTTTATGAGGAAAGGCTGTACAGTTTACCCCTTTCCCTCCTTTACCCGTCTCCAGAATTTAATAGAAGAACACAGTTTTTCACAAGACAAAGGTTGTCGGTCTAGGATCCACATTCACTGTGTTCGGTGAGAAAATCTGGAAGCCATTTCACTTAATAGAATACATGTATGTTACACAATAATGCTTAACAAAAGAATATTCCCTGTACACCAAAGTATCTGTCCTGCTTTTTGTACTAGTAATATGGCTTCAAATATTGTGTTAATTTTCCTAGGATTCTCATCCTAAAAGTATGAAGAAGTGCTTTTTGCTTTTTTTTTTTTTTTTTTTTTTTTTTTTTTTTTTACTATTTGTTTATTTATTTTTTAGTTAGAACAGTGAAAGAGGCACTGAGAACAGTTGTTTTCAGTCATCTCGCTATTAACTGGTTAGTTCCAATGCTGGTTTCTGAAAGTAACTGTTTGAACGGTTTACTTTGGAAGAATTTTTGGCTTTTGAAATTGAAGTTAACAAACTAGTAAGAGTATCCCTGAAATGGAAATGTCAAGGACTAAATTCCTCCAGTGGATGCCGCTCGTCTAGTGGGAATCTGTGATTTGGCGATGTCCTTTTTCAACTACACCTCAAAAAGGGGTGGAATAAAGAAAGGGACTTGATTCTCCAGGTCTCCTGTCGACAGGATTGAAGTTGTTAGTGTCCAGAAGATTATAGAGATGCTTGTTTAACTGAGTTTCTTCTACAGTTACAGTTGTTCTTCTGGGAAAGTCACTTCTCTCCACTTTTTTTCTCATCAGTAAATCGAGAGGCTTGATTGTAGATGGTCTTTAAGGATCCTTCAACCTTAAAGTTTTAGGCCATTCTGTCGGCCGGGTAGAGGGAGTGTTGGAGGAGGGCAGGACAGTCACCCAGGAGGATATTGTCCAACAGCAGTGGCCCGTGGAGAGAAGACCAGTCAGCCATCAGGACTTGGTGTGACCCGTGGGTCAGGCATGGTGCAGGGAAGTTCAGGTTACTCCCAAGTCTCTGGTTTGGGTCTAGTGTGAACAGTGATTCCATTATGGGGACTCGGTTTGGGGCAAAAGATGGATTCTGCTCGGCTGCTATTGAGTTGTCAAGGCATCAGGGCTAACCAGCTGGAGGCCTGCGGTGGAAATGCTGGGAGCTGCGGGAAGAGCCTGCTGTGGAGCAGACTTACTAAGTAGGGCCCCAGGGTCTACGAGGTGTCCTCCTTGGGTTCCTTTTTATGCGTGTGGACTGTTGCCACCTAACTCTAATCAAGTAAGATAGTAGGAAGGGAGAGCCCTTCGGGACTAACTGTTGGTAAGAGTTTACTGAAGGAAAAGGAGTTAAGAGAAAGATCTGATTCACACTTTTTTTAGTGGAAGTTCACTGTCTTTTAGATACTGAGCGCTCAAGTTTCAATTCAGCGATAGACTTGCGGTTACAGATGGTGGACCACACAGAGGCATTTGTTCTGGCCCCTCCCAAAACCCTACGGAAACGTCAGTCAACGAATTACCCAAAGATATATATTTAAGTTTATTTACTCACCGTGGGGAGAGGGGGAAGCAAGGAAGGAGCGGAGAGAGCTTCCCAAGCAGGCTGTCTGCACCGGCCTGACAAGGGGCTCCGCCTCCGGAACCTTGAGATCATGAGCTGAGCCGAGATCGGGAGTTGGCCGGTCGCTCCGCGGACTGAGCCTGACTGAGCCACCCAGGCGCCACTCAAAAAATAGTTTAAAAGACTGAAACCCATAGGATAGGGAGGATGAGGAAGGAGTCGCTAGCAACATTTGAGAAGCTGGCAAGTAGTACAGGAAGGCGATCCTGGGTTGCTGGTGGAGAAGGCGGAGAGCCGACCTGCTGTGAACTGCAGAATCCCCGAAAGGCAAAGGCGAAAGGCTCTCGGGGTTGGCGGCCTAGGGAAGCTCTAGAAGTGGAATAAAGGGGGGTGTGGCGAAAACGAAGAGGATTGGCCCTCAGCATGTTTCACAAGCACTCACTCTCCCATCCTGGCAAAGGACTTAGGCCTCGTCTCAAGACCGTATAACAGGGTCTCTGCATTTTGACACCAGGCGCGGTTGAAGGCCGGGCTGTGGTGTTGAAACGTGGGACTGAGTAAATATAACCTTTTTTCTAGGATAGTAAGCTGGTTTTTTTCCTTCGGCAGTAAAAGATCTCATTGTGTTACCTTAAAAAAAACAAAAAAAACTACACAAACATTTATTGGGGGATAAGTTTATTTAATAAGGGAATTTCAAACTTCCTTGTTACTGTGCCTCTCCCATTAATATGTCTGCCGTTGTATGGTCAGGCAAATCATGAGAAATTATTAAAAGCAAGATCAGTCCCAAAGAGGGATGTATGAACCTGATCATTGGTGTTACCACCCTTTAAAAACATCCACTTTTAGGGGGTGCCCGAGTGGCTCAGTCGGTTGGGCGTCCGACTTCGGCTCGGGTCGTGATCTCACTGTTCCTGAGTTCGAGCCCCGTGTCAGGCTCTGTGCTGACAGCTCAGATCCTGGAGCCTGATTGGGATTCTGTGTCTCCCTCTCTTTCTGCCCCTCCCCCACTCACACTCTGTCTCTCTCTCTCAAAAATAAATAAATATTAAAAAAATAAAAACATCCATTTTTATTGATAAAATATATACTCGAACTATGCCATGGATATATAGGGAAAAATAATTGAAATATTTGTGCTTGTATTTCTTATTGATGGAGGTGCACAGCAGTTTTACAAACCACGCAATTAAAATTGTAGCTAAGGTATTTAATATCCTGAAGCAGTTTCTGAATATTTGTAAGGACACCAAAGTTCTGATGTTGGATCACCAAAGGCCAGTTTTGACAGATTCTTTTGTTCGGAGCATAGAATCAAAATCTAGTTTCTCATAAACCAGTTAAAGCTCATTAAGTTTGCCCATGAAAGAAGCCTTCCCTAAGCTTATTTTATATATAGTGTCAATAAGGTTGGCGATTTGGTTTCTAAGTCAACAAATTAGAAAGGGAGAGGAGCTGTTAATCCTGGGGAGAGGGTCACAAGGAAGTGACACCTCTCTGCAAAAGAATAAATGGAAAATATTTTTAGCAGCTCAACACTACAGTCTGACCATTTGTGGTCACACACACAAAACCCTCATCTCCTTGGTAGGGTCTGAGAGGGTCACCGTATTGTAACAGTACAGTTGGTTTAATGATCACTCCCATAGGACTCCAGGAAAATGTTAAGAATCTCCCACCCCCTTGTGATAGGCATACAGGAAAGCATATACAAGAACACCTTTTTCATTTTTTAATCAAAAATAGAAAGAATCTATCGGTGCTTAAAATAGCAACCATTAGTTATCTGGAAAACATTTCTCAAAAGTTATAGACTGCTGAGATTTTTGTCTTATTTTTAGTTCTCCTGGATATTTATGTTTTTGTTGGCTGCTTTATTGCTTTTCAAATTATTTACAGGTAACAATATCTAATTACCTCATTGATACAATTAATTCAAAACAGTGAAGTATTTTTGCAAAAAAAAAGGTAGAAAGAGTTTTGCTTTTTTTTTTTTTTTTTTTTTAGTTTAGCTACATATTTTGGGGTCGGGGGGGAGAGATTCCCAAGCAGGCTCCACGCTGTCAGCGCCGAGCCCAACACAGGACTCGATCTCACGAACCATGAGATCATGACCTGAGCCGAAATCAAGTCAGACGCTTGACCGGCTGAGCCACCCAGGTGCCCCAAAGAGTTTTGCTTTTGTTTGTACTTCTAAGATGAACCAATTACAACTTAAAAATTTCATAGTGCTTACAGTAGCTCCATTCTTGGAATATATTTCTCCTACCTATGGGCCAGAGAAGGGTTGGAAATCTCAAGTTTTTAATAGATGAAATGGCCGTTGAAGTAGCCCTAAGTTTTATCTTGGTGTGCAGATACTCCCGCTAGGAAACGTCGGTGTTCAGTCTTTCTAGTCTTCTGGTTTGTCTTCTGCCTCCACTTGTCTGCACATTTTTCCAGACACTAGATTCAGAACCGTCCAGTAGCTGCTTCCTCATACGCCCCACGCATCCTGCTTGATTGGCTCGTCCTCTGTTTCTCAGAGCTGGACTTCCTTTTGTTCCCCCCCAGCCCCCCCGCGGTCAGTCTCTTTCTGGAGAGTAGTAATCTTCCGGTGGGGAACTGCTTCACTCAGTGGCCCACTGCACCTGTACAGGGTCGGGGGTGGCAGCTGGGGAGCCCGTGAGCTCCCTTCAGGCCTCTTGGCGAAAGCCGTGGCTTTGGCGTCGGGTGTGAGTGCTTTTATCTTTTCCTTGTAGGTCAGCTGTGCAGTCTTCTCATGCCAGCTTCCAAGTTATCTTTTCCGTCTGTTTTATTTCCACCCCACTGCCCAGCTGTAGTTTCACATAGGTGATTGAGCTGCGCTTGCCGTGGCCCTGCCGAGGCGGAAGGATGTCATCGTCCACCATCGTAAATGTCTTTGTTTAAAATTCGGAGCGTCCGCCTTCTTCGCTTTTGGACTCACACATAGAGCAGATCACCTGAGGAGCCCCACTTTGTTTTGAGGGGATCGTTAATTAAGGGCTGATTATTTCCATTTATTGGTCAAAGTAATCTTTAAGGTTTTGTAGGTTTTCAGTAAGAATAAGGTCTGTATGTTATTGACCTTCACCTTTCCCTGGCTGCGAGCTGGGGCACCTGGCTCTGCCCCTTGCCTCTTTTCTGCTCAGCCAGCACTCACCCCCTACAAACTGTGTGAAATTACTCGTGCTAATTTTCAGTAGAGATGACGGTTACTAGTTGGTAACATGGAGCTTGTTTTTGCATTATCATTGTCTACACGTATCAGCTCTTATTTCTGATTTGGCTTTTTTGCAGGTCCCTAGCTGTTGGTAGTAAGTCCGGTTATAAATTTTTCTCCCTTTCTTCTGTGGATAAGCTGGAACAGATCTATGAATGCAGTAAGTGTTTGCTTTATTTTTCCCCCTTCTTAAAAACAAAACAAAACAAAAAAGTAGACAAAGTATACTTGAATTGGAATGCATTCTCAAACTCTAACACTGTGATTAAAGTCCAGACACCCCTTGCCCAGTACTCTTCCTTGACCTTGGGCTTCCTGGGATGACAGCTGTGAACGGGGGGTACGTGTTCTCCAAGGTGTGCGTGTTTGCGTGTTTATAAATGTACTGCGGAGACACTTGTTTTATGGGTTGTCTTTCAATACACGATATCATGCTGTGTGTAGTGTTCTGTAATTTCTCCCCATTTTAAATGCCAGTGAAACCATTTATCTTTCTGTTATAAACCACTTCCGGAAAACTGAAAACTTCACAGCCCCCATAGGAATGATTTATTTGACATCTTATGGCATTCGAGTGGCCTACATGTCAGAGGCAATATGGACTTGTAGAAGGGTCATATGGGCTTTGACTTCTTGTTCAGTCACTTATTTGTGACTTCAGATAGATTACTTCATCTTGGATCTCAGTTTCTTTGGTTTTCGTGTGTGTGTGCGTGCGCGCGCACGCGCGCGCGCAGTAGGACTTGCTGAGTAAACGGTAGGCATAGAGTCCTCCTCCCCAGAGAGAATTTGCTAGAAAGCTTTGGGCTCTTCCTGCATACATAACTTGTTTTCTGTGCATGTATGTAGTTACACACATAAAGATATACTTTTGTGTTTGTGTGTGGTTTTGTTTTATATAAGTGAGCTTGTAATGTTTTGCTCTTTATTTTTGTTTTTAAAAACATAACTTTAAATTGAAGTGATTGTCGATATACACGCAGTTGTAAGAATACAGACCCCATATACCCTTCTCCCGGTTTCCCCCAGTGGTAACATTTTGCGAAAGCACAGTATAAGACCACAACCAGGATAGCAAAGTTGATTGCTCCTGATCAGGTTTCCCCAGTTTTACCTGTATGCGTTTGTGTTTCCTAAGTTCTGTATGGTCTCAACGCCCTTGCAGATTCCTGTTTCCCCCACACACGGCCAAGATGCTGGTTGGTTCTAACAACACAGGGTCCTTCCCGCTGCCCTTTTATAACCACACCTGTCTCTACCTCCCAGCCCTAATCCCTAGTAGCCATTAATCTATCCTCTCCAAAATGTTGTCATTTCAAAAATGACATGGAAATGGAAATATGTAACCTTTTGGGACTGGGTTTTGTTTTGTTTTGTTTTTACTCAGCATCATTCCTTGGAAATTCATCTGAACAGTTGGATGTGTCAGTAGTTCGTTTTTATTACTGAGAAATATTCTGGGGTGTGGATGGACCACAGTGTATCGTCAGTTACCTGTTAAAGGGCATCTGGGCTGATTCCAGTTTTTGACTATTATTACAGATAAAAGCTGCTGTGAACAGTCATGTATAGAGATTGTGTGAACATAAGTTGTTACCTCCCTGGGATAAATGTCTAAGAATACAATTGTCGGGTCATATGGTAGGACCCCCCCCCCTTTTTTTTTAAAGAAACTGCCAAAGTATTTTCCAGGTGGCTGTACCATTTTACATTCCCACCAGTGATGTCTGAGGAATCTGGTTCCTCTGTATCTTTGCTGGCGGTCGGTGTTACCGCTGTTTTTCATTGTACCACCTTGGTCGATATGAACGGTATTGTCTCATTGTGGTTCTGATTTGCATTTCCTCCGTGGCTGATGATGAGCGTCTTTTCGTGGGCTTATTTGCCACGCGTATATTCTCTTCAGTGACACGTCCGTGTTTTTGCCTGTGTTCTAATAGGCAGATTCGGGGTTTTGTAATGTAAGGTTTTCAGAGTTCTTTAAATATTCCGTGTACCAGTCCTTCGTCAGATATGTGGTTTGTAAATATTTTCTCTGTATGTAACGAGCAGCCCTGAAGGCTGCCCGTGGCCTGACCTCAGTTAAGAATCTTTGTGGGAGAATTAGGGCTTCCGTACTCACGACGTGCTTGTAATGAGTCACACTGGGGTTTGGATTCGGGGAAAGATTTAACCCGTGCCGTTTCACGTACCTGAGTGAGCGGACAGTTGTGGGGAGCGGGGTCTCCTCCCTCCGAACGGCGTCGGCGCCTCCGTTCCGAGCGACTGGCCCCGTGTCGTCCGCTTTGCTCCCTCCGGAGCGAGCGTTCCACTTTGGAATTCCGCTTCACCTTCCGGATCTCTGAAGGAGGGCGGTTCATCGAGTAACGGGATAGGCGTGTCCTTCACCCTTGGGTCCGTCCACTCCGGGGGCGCTTGCGGAGGGCCTGCTCCGTGCCAGCCTGCCCCGCCCGTGGCGAGGCGCTAGCGGCCCCCGCTCTCCTGCCGCTTGCACTTAAATGGAGGAAGACCAAGAACGAGTAAATACATTCGTGTCCAGCGTTCTGCTGGGCACATGGCAGCCGGCACAGACCCAGATACCACCCCCTGCATCCCCACCCCCCACCCCTGCTAACTTAAGACGAAGATGTCGGGGGGACGATCTCGTTTCTTCTGCCAATTGCTTGCAATAGGGAGTTCTCGTGGTCCCCCGGGAGGTCAGAGGCTTCCCTGGCCCCTCCCAGGCTTCGGCCTCCTCCCGGCAGGCAGGTAAGCCTTCGGGTGCCCCCTCGCCTCCATCGGGAGGGTGTGTCCCCACCCCCACCCCCACCCCCTGCAAGTCCGCTGTTTGTTGCTGCCCAAAGGCCAGCAGCCAGGCCCTTCCTGGGGACGTAATCAGCGGCCCTGACTCCACGCTTCCTGTGGGCTGCCTTAGATTTTGCTCCTCCTCTGTCCTCAGACTTGGCCTGCTGATGTTCACTAAATCTTCCTTCCAGAAAGCTTTTCTTTCTAGTATGGAGCCAGAAGATGTGATGTGGGTGATAAGATAGCTGTGAGCTAGTGTGCTTGCTTATCTCGAGTGGGGCCGGGAGTTGTGCAGATCTCCAGACTGGCCACCCCTCCGCTTCCCCGTGGCCCCACGCAGGATTGTTCCCGATAGGGCATTCTTCAAAGAAGGGTAGCTGGTCTCTGGATTCCACTGGGCCTTTGTGAATGACTGAAACCTTTACTAACACCGTACCCAGGGGAGCCCGAGTTGTGCTATGACCTGGTTGCTGTAATGAGTAGGGTCATCTGCTTTGAAATCCACAGAATCCACCCCCCACCACGCCGCCGTTTGGAACCCAGTGCTTAGAAAGGGGGTAAGAAGACCAAAACCTGGTCTTTACTTCTCAAATTGAATCAGTTTAATGACTCACCTGATTCCTTGAAGTTTATTTACTGATTTTTTAGTGTCTTGTTTTTTAAAGGTTTTTGGTGGAACAAAAACAAAACGTGATGTCTTGATAATACTGTGCAAAGAGTGGGTATTTACTGACCAACACCGTGAGGTGAAACATAGGCTCCTTTGTTCTTAGTGAACTTGGACCCTTAGAAATAGATGATGAAATGGACAAAGAATTTTTCGAGGGTTAATACTTTAAACTGGAAGTGATTGAATTCTTTTGCTCCTGGAGCCTTCTGCGCCTTTCCCCTCTCACATACACTTTTATGGAGTAGATAAAAGAACGTCCCTTCCAAAACAGGTTAACTGCTGAACCGAGATTGTTCTCTGGAGTTTTTCCACAAATAGACCCAGAGCAAAGAACATACTTGATGCCTGGCCTCGCTGTTTGCTGCAGGCCCAGCGTTGGCCTTTCCCTCATAATCTCAAGCATGCATCACAAACTCAGATCTTTGCTCTCGGTCGCTGTTGCTGTTACAGAAAAAATGAGCCAGAACTGGTCTTGGGAGGAGCAAGATGGACAACTGCTTGTTTCTCTGTCGTTTGTTCAAACAACAGCCACAGAAAGCCTTTTGCCCAGAATCAGTGGAAGATTTTTTTCCTATCATACCATTGTCATTTCTGGAGTTGCAAGAGCTCCCGTGTACGCCTTGCCCGCTGTCTGTGCCTGCCTATTTGTTTTGTCATTCTCTTTCTCTCTGTCCTTTGTGTGTGTGAAGATGCATAATGTGCACATGTGTGGTCTCCCTTCCCTGTGAAGGGTGTGTGGTCGTTATTTGTAAAATATCACTTAGGTTGGGAGGAAAAGTTGGCTCTTTTACATTCTATATTGTGCGTGTTTGCATTTTTAAGTTTCTGAGCTAGGAAAACATGCGTCAGGAGGCAGTCGGTTGTGAAATCGAACATAAGCAGCGAAAGTGACCAGTGCCTGCTTCGACATCCGCAGCGCCTCCACAGACCCAGAGCGCGTCTCCTCGGGAGACCCACCCTTCTTGACCGGACAGGCATCATCTGCGTCCTACGGGTTGAGAAACGGTGCTTTTTGAGAGCGTTCTGATGTGACACACAGCTGGTTCGAGTGTGAATTTCATTGGGCTGTATAGTTTTGGATCTTAAGGGGAGAGGTCCAGTAGCCTCTCTGCGTAAATCTGCCGTGATGAGGATTGGGCTCTTGCCTCTCTTGAGAGCTGCAGGCATCCGACAGACACGCCTCGTTTACAAGTGTGTTATGTCACTTGTTTCATGGTTTCTTCTTCGCTTCTTAGTGCTTTAGAGGTGTTCTCATTGCCAGTTCTAAGTAGTGCCAGCAGAAGCAAACAGCATTCTTTGTGTGTGTGTGGGGGGGGGGGGGGTAGCTCACCAGCAGGGGAAGGGGCAGATGGAGAGAGAGAATCTTAAGCAGGCTCCATGCCCCACATGGAGCCCAACAGGGTGTCGATCCCATGACCCTGGGATCATGACCAGAACGGAAGTCAAGAGTCAGATGTCCCTAGTGTTCTTTTTCACATCAAGTAATTCTAGGGGCGCCTGGGTGGCTCGGTCAGTTAAGCATCCCATTTCAGCTCAGGTCGTGATCTCATGGTTTGTGGGTTCGAGCCCCACGTTGGGCTCTGTGCTGACGGCTCAGAGCCTGGAGCCTGCTTCAAGTTCTATGTCTCCCTCTCTCTCTGCCCCTCCCCTGCTCACACTCTGTGTCTCAAAAAATAAATAAACATTAAGAAAAAGGGGCACCTGTATGGCTCTGTCGATTAAGCGTTTGACTTTGGCTCAGGTCATGATCTCACGGCTCGTGAGTTCGAGTCCCGTGTCAGCATCTGTGCTGACGGCTCGGAGCCTGGAGCCTGCTTCAGATTCTGTGTCTCCCTCTCTTTCTGTCCCACCCCCACTCATATTCTGTCTCTGTCCCTCTAAAAAATAAACAAACATTAAAAAAAATAAACATTAAGAAAAAATTTAAATCAAGGAATTTGTTTCTTAAATTTTGTACAGGGCATCTCTAGGAAGAATGTTTGTCAAAAACTGTGGCCAAGGCCACCTAGAATGGTCCTTGAGAGCAAAGCTTTCCGTGACCCTTGAGGGCCTCGAGTTCACACTTTCTTAGTGGTGGCTCGAGTGCTCATCGGTGCCATTGTCTCCTTAACAGGCCACCTCCAATAATTACAAATGTTCAGCCTCGTTTGGCCTTGTTTCTCTTGCTTTTCATTCAGTTGCAGCGCCCTGTAACCGGCCCTACGCGTGCGCACCCTGGTTTCGTGGAGGGCCGAGCTGTGTGGACTTGAGTTTGCCGGGAGGTGACCGCGCTGGGCACGTGCGCTCTGAGCATCTTTCCGCGTTTAAACGTGCTCTAGGGAGTGTGGTGTCATGTGAAAATGGCAGAGAGCTTCTTGAAACCGCACAGTAGAAAATTAACAGACCCAAACCACCCGATAGTCCGTGAAGACCGGTGGCTGCGTTCCCGACAAGATGCAGGCCCTCGGTGCCACGGACGTAAAGGAACTCTGACCCTGAACCGGATCCTTTGGGGGTGTTGCCGCTTCCTCTGTGGTGCCAGACACGCGTTAGCTGCGGGGTGACCTGGTGCGTCGGCCCTGCACGCGGGGCCTCGGCCGTTTCCTAGTTCCTGGCTCCTTTGCTAGTCTGATGAGTTGCGGCGGTTTCCCCCAGAAAACCCAGTAGTTCGTATGTGAGCCGGTGGTTTGAGAGACCTCGAGGCCCGCGTGAGCGTGGCAGGATTCGGGGCGCCGGGGTCTCCCAGGAGACCCCCCTCCTCAGAGGCTCCGCCTGACAACTGGTGTCCACCCTCCGTCCCTGATGCCCTACACGTCTTACGTCGGCTCTTAACATCTTAGGATGCCAGTTCGCCAGTAGTCTGTGTGGCTTAACAGCTTTTTGGAGATGTAATTTATATGCCATACAAATCACTGGTTTCCAGTGTACAAGTCAGTGGAGTTTCGTATATTTGCTAAGGTGGACAACCTGCCATAATCTAATTTTAAAGCATTTTTATCCCCAAAAGAAACCCTGAGTCCATTAGCAGTCACTGCCCGTTTCCCTCCACCCGCCTCAGCCCTGGGCAAGCGCTAATCTACTCTCTGCCTCTGCACGTCGGCAGGTCTGGACAGTTCAGATAAATGGAATCGGATGCCACTGGCTTCTTTCACTTAGAACGTTTGCGGAGTTCATCCGTGCGGGAGAGCGTGCCAACACTTCATTTCTTTTTATTGCTCGATAGTATTCCCTTACGTGGCTCCGCCGTGTTTTGTGGGTGGACACTTGGGTCGCTCCTACTTTTGTCTGTTGTAAATAGTGCTGTTGCGTTCATTGGTGTGCAGGTTGTGTGGACGTAGGTTTTCATTTCTCTTGAGTAGATGGTTACCTGTAGGAGTGGAATTGCTGAGTGAGCATCTTTGTTGCACTTGTGAGTTGGGGTATAAGGTAAATTCCTGGAGTCGGGAAGACAGACTCAACAGAAGAACATTTTTAAGTGGGTAGATATTGCCAAGTTGCCCTTAAAAAAGATAGTACTGGGGCACCTGGGTGGTTCAGTCCGTTTAACATCCAGCTTCAGCTCCGGTCACGATCTTGCAGTTCATGAGTTCAAGCCCCGTGTCCGGCTCTGGGCTGAGAGCATGGAGCCTGCTTGGGATTCTCCGGCTACCTCTCTGCTCATCCCTATCCCTCTCAAAAATAAATAAATGGACCTAAAATTGTTCTTCTTTAAAATAGCTTTATGGCCTCCCACCACCAAAAAAATTCTAAAATCATACCTGCATTTTTTTCTTAAAATTCCCAAAAAGTTCCAAGCTTGTAGTTGATGGAAGAAATAAGCAAACACCCCAGCGCACTAGCCGCTCACTTTCCTGCTCTTGCATTTAGGCGAACGCACAACGTACCATGTCTGCTTCCCACCATTTGTTAATGGAAATTTTCAAACACAGACAAGTTGAAAGTATTTGACAGCTGCACGTGTACATACACTGCTTGGGAGTCTGTTGTTAACACTGTACTGTGTTCATGCTGTCACACATCTAGCCCTCGATCCACCTTACTTGTGTGCATTTCAAGGCACGTTTCAGGCATCAGTATGTACTTGCTTAAATACTTAAGCATGGATGTTACTAACTAGAGTTCACTGTTTTTGTTCTTTTATTCTGAGATAATATTTACGTACAGTGGAATGTATAAATCTAAAGTAAACATTCTGTGTTTTGACAAATCAGACATCTCCGATCAAGGTTTACCATCACTCCGGAAAGTTCCCTCTTACTCTACCTCCTCCCTCCGATCCATTCCAACTCCCTTTCACCCTCTGAGAGGCGAGCGGTGTTCTGGGTTTTCTGCTATACATTAGACTTGCCTGTAATAGAACAGACATTGTGGGAACGCTGCACGTGCTTTCGCTAAGGTTTCTTATACTCGGCGTCATGTTCCTGGGGTTTATCCATACTGTTAACGCATCTCTGTTGCCCAGTATATAAATACGTGAATTTGTCCATTGTTTCACTGACGAACATCCACAATTTCCCCGGTTTTTAATTACGAATATAATCGTTACTGACATTGTTGTACAAATCCTTTTGTGAACGTACGTTTTCATTTATCTTAACTAAATATCTAGGGATGGAAAGAGTGTTTTGTTTTACGAGAAACCACCAGATTCTCCTACGAGGCTGTCCCATTTTGTATCCGCTGCTCCCCCCCCCCCCCCCCCCCGCAGTGCTGTGTGAGAGTCTGGTGGCTCTGCGTCCTCACCACCATTTGGTGTTAACTAGTCTTTTTTCACTTTAGCCATGCTGATGTGATGTGAGATCTCATTGTGGTTTTGATCTGAATTTTCCCGATAATTCATCACGTTGGGCACTTGCATGCCCTTGTTGGCCATTTGCATCTTTTTTTTTTAAGTTTGTTTTTCTTTATTGTTTGAGAGACAGAGACTGTACAAGTGGGGAAGGGGCAGAGAAAGAGAGGGAGAGAGAATCCCTAGTAGGCTCCACGCTGCCTGTGCAGAGCCTGACACGGGGCTCGAACTCACGAAGCCGTGAGATCATGACCTGAGCCAAAATCAAGAGTCAGACGCTTACCTGACTGAGGCAAACTGGTACTCTGGCCATTTGCTTATCTCTTGTGAAATGTGTGTTCAGATATTTTGTCCCTTTTCAGTTGCATTGTTTGTCTTTTCATTATTGTGTTGTCAGAGTTCTTAAATTTCTGGATACTTTTTGTCACGTTTTATGAATTTTTTTTTTTCTCTGTCTATGGCTTGTCTTATCTTTTGAGCAAACATTCTGAATTTTGGTAAGATCTGATTTACCCTCTTTTTTTTTAATTTATGATTTTTTCTCTGTCCTTTCTGAACAAATTTTGGCTACCATCAGGTCATGAAGATGTTTTTCCATATTTTCTACATTTTCTATGAAAGCTTTATAGTTTCAGCTTTTATGTTTAGTTCCATGGTCCATCTCATTAATTTTGGTGTGTGGTGTGAGTGAAGGCTCCTTTTTTTTTTTTTTTTTTTTTTTTAACCCCGCTGATGGATTCCTGTAGCTTCCACCATTTGTCAAAAAGATTTTTCTTCCCTCATTGGATTGCTTTGGTGCCTAAAAACAGCCCTGTAAGTGTGGATCTATTTTCTGCTCTTTATTCTCTCCCATTGATCTGTTTGTGAGTCTTTGTATCACTAACACTGCTTGGTTTACTATAACTTTATATACAAAATTTTGAAGTACCACAGTGGAAGCCTTCAACTTTGTTCTTTTTCAAGGTAGCCTTGCATATTCTAGATAGTTTGCCTTTCTGGTTTAAAGTCAGTTGGTCATTGTCTACAAAAAAGTCACCTGGGATCATGCTTAGGACTGCATTGGACCTAGAGGTCAATTTGAGGATAATTGGTATCTTAATATCGAGTATTCCAATCCATAAACATGGTGTAGCTCTCCGTTTATATAGATCTTCATTTATTTTTAATTTTCTTAATTTTCTTTATCTTTTCTCTTAGTGATGTTCTGTGGGTTTTAGCATGGAGGTCATGTATCTTTTTAAAATTTATTACTCATATTTTGGGTTTTGACAATGTTGTAAATGGATTTTTTTCATTTTTCATTTGTTTGGGGCTAGTCTGTAAAAATACAGTTGACTTTTGTATTTTAACCTTGTATCCCGTGACTTTGCTGAATTTACTCATTAGTTCTAATAGTTGCTTTGTAGATGCCTTATAATTGCAATAGAAATAGTTTGACGTCTTTCTGGTCCTTTTGCCTTTTTTTCCCCCTTAATTTTCTTGCCTTATTGCAATGTGTAAAATCTCTAGTACAAAGTGAGGAGAATTGGCATTCTTGCCTTGTTTCCAGGTTTAAAAGGAAGAATTCAGTATTTTCACCATTAAGTATGGCTGTAGATTTTTCATAAATGTCCTTTATTGATTGAAGAAGTTTCTTCCTTGTCTCAAGTTTCTAAGTTTTTACCATGAATAAGCATTGAATTTTGTCACGCTTTTCCTGCATCTATTGAATTGATGTACTTTTCCTCTGACTAGTTGAACTTGCATTTATTATCACAGCCTCAGGTGGAGACTGATGGTCCTGCATTTTTCTAATAACTGTGTTTGCTTGCCCTCTGAGATGGTGGTTTCCGGCTGTTTTCACTCATTAAACTTCCCACCACTATGGCCCTCAAAGCTCCTAACCACTGCTCACGCTTCAAAGATAAACCGGTACTTTGAGCACGGACTTCCCTCATCTGACCTTCAGCTGATGGTCTGTCTGCCTGCAACCCTCCCATCTTCCCATCTCCCGCCTGTTCAAATGGCAAAGCAGGGATTCCCGTCTTGTTAAAACCAGCCCTCTTAGTGGATCTCACCACCTTCCAAGTTTATTTCGTGTTTTCTTTGTTTGTGAGAGAGAGAGAATGTGAGTGGGGGAGGTGCAGAGAGGGTCGGGGGGAACAGAGGATCTGACACGAGCTCTGCGCTGACAGAGTGGGGACAGAGCCCAAGTCACATGCTCAATGAGCCACCCTTGCGCCCCTGCCAGTTTTTTTTTGAAGTATAATTGACATACGATATCGTATTACCTTCAGCTGCACATCATAGCGGGGCAGCATTTGTATACATTATGAAATGATCCCCACGGTAAGTCCATTTGCCGTCTGTCACCGTGCAGAGTTATTACGGTATTACCGGCCGTATTCCCTGTGCTGTACGTCACATCCCCATGACTTATTTATTTTGTAACTGGAAGTTTGTACCTCTTAATCCCCTTCACCTATTTTGCCCACCCACTCCTTCCCCCTCTGGTAACTATCAATTTGTTTCCTGTATCTGTGAGTCTGTTTCTGTTTTGTTTGTTCTGTTTTTTGTTTTTGTTTTTTAATTCTACGTACAAGTGAAATCGTATGGTATTTGTCTTTCTCTGACCTATTTCATTTAGCCTGATATTCTCTAGGTCCATTCGTGTCACAGATGGTAAGATTTCATTTGTTTTTGTGGCTAATACTCCCCTGTCCGTGCGTGTATGCACATCTTTATGCCTTCATCCATTGATGGACACTTAGGCTGCTTTCAGATCTTGGCTATTGTAAACAGTGCTGCAGTGAACATAGGAGTGCATACGTCTGTGTGGATTGGTGTTTTTGGTTGTTTTTGTGTGTTTGTTTGTTTGAAGAGAAGTATCCACACTTGGAATTGCTGGGTCATACGGTAGTCCTGTTTTAATCTCTTGCAGAACCGCCATACTTTCCAGAGTGGCTGCACTGATTTACATTCCCACCAACAGTGTACGAAGGTTCTCTTTTTTCCACATCCTTGCCAACGCTTTGTTATTTTTTGTGTTTTTGTTAATAGTAAATCTGACAGATACCTCCCTGTGTTTTGATTTGGATTTCCCTACTGATCAGTAATGCTGAGCATCTTGGTGTGCCTGTGGGCCATCTGTATGTCTTTGGAAAAATGTCTGTTCTAGTCTTCTACCCATTTTTTAATTGGGGTATTTGGTTTTTCGGTGTTGTTACGTAAGTTTTTTAAATAGACTTTGGATATTGACCCGTTATCTGATATATGATTTACACATGTCTTCTCCCATTTAGTAAGTAGCATTTTCATTTTGTCAATGATTTCATTGGCTGTGCAAAAGCATTTTAGTTTGCTATAATCCCGTGTGTTTATTTTGGCTTTTGTTTCCCTCGCGCGAGGAGACTGGTCCGGGAAAATGTTGCTGAAACCTATGTCAACGTGTTTACTGCCTGCGGTGTCTTCTAGGAGTTTCATGGTTTCCACTGTTACATTCTTTAATCCATTTTTAATTCTTTCCTGTATGGTGTGAGAAAGTGATCCAGTTTCATTCTTTTGCATGTATCTGTCCACTTTTCCCAGCACCATTTATTGGAGAGACTGTCATTTCCCCACTGTATATCTTGCCTCCTTTGTCATAGATCAGTTGACCGTACATGCATGAGATTTTTCTCAGGGTCTGTTCTATTGATCTGTGTGTCTGTTTTCGTGCCAGTGTCATAATGTTTTCCTGTAGTCTTGTAGTCTAGTTCGAAATCAGAGAGCATAATTCCAGCCTACTTGTCCTTTCTGAAGATTGCTTTGGCCATGCAGAATCTTTTGTGGTTCTGTTCAAATTTTAGGATTCTTTAGTTTTGTGAAAAATGCCATTGATATTTTGACAGGGATTATGTTGACACTCTGGATTGCATTAGATAGTATGGACCTTTTAACAATATTAATTCTTCCAATCTGTGAACATGGAATATCTTGCCACTTATTTGTGTCTTCTCCGATTTCTCTCATCATTACAGTTTTCAGAGTACAGTTCTTTCACCATGTCGGATAAATTTATTCCTAGTTAATTCACGATCCCAGGGGTCGTGGGATCGAGCCCTGCGTCAGGCTCCACACTCAGCTTAATATTCTCTCTCTCTCTCTCTCTCTCTCTCTCTCTCTCTCCCTGTGCCCCCTTCCCTGCTCATGCTCTCTCACTCTCTGTGTAAAAAAAAAAAAAAAAAAAAAAAAAAAATCCTAGGTATTTTGATAGTCTTTGATGCAATCGTAAACGGGATTGTTTTCTTAATTTCTTTTTCTGATAGCTCATTATTAGTGTATAAAACATAACTGATTTCCGTATGTTCATTTTGTCTCCTATGACTCCGGAGTTCGCTTGTAAGTTCCAATAGTGGTTTGGTGGAGTCTTCAGGTTTTTCCATTCACAGTATCATGTCATCTGCAAAGAGTGACAATTTTACTTCTTCCTTTCCAGTTTGGATGTGTCTTCCCTTCCCCTTTCCTAAGGCCTTCAGAAAACACTTGGTCACATGGAGAGGCATGAGGACCCCTTGTGTTAGAATCCCATGAGTACCGTTGCTCTGCACAAGGCCAGCGGAGCTCTTAACAGATCCCAGGGAGATTGTGTCAGTAGGCAGTCTCCTGGACAACCAGGACAGACTTTTCTCTCCAAACTGGGAAATGCTGCTAGCACGGCAATGATTTGTACCTGCGTATCTTTGTTTTTATCTATCTCCTGACCTACCTTTTTTTTTCTAGTTGAAATAGAGTTGACACAACGTTACGTTCGTTGCAGGCGTAAAACCTAGGGATTCAGCACCTCTGCATGATGCTGTGCTCACCGCAAGCGTGGCTGCCATCTGCCACCACACAGTGCTGCGGCAGCACCACGGACTACGTTCGCCGTGCTGTTCCTTCCATCCTCGTGACTTACTCGCGCCACAACTAGTAGCCGGTGCCTCCTACTCCCCTCCACCCACCTTTGCCCATCCTCCCACCTCTCTCCCCTTTGTCGGCCACCACTTTGTTCCCTATACTTAGGAGTCTGTTTCTGTGTGTGTTTCTTTTAGATTCCACATAGGAACTGGAACCCCGTGGTATTCATATTTCTCTGTCTTTAGTTCATTTAGGACAAAACTTTCTAGGTGCATCCATGTTGTTGCAAATGGCAAGATCTCATTCTTTTTTTCACTGCTGAATAATATTCCTCTGTGTGTGTGTGTGTGTGTGTGTACATATGTACATACGTGTGTACACGTCTTCTTTATCCATCCATTCATTCATCAACGGACGCTTGGATTGCTTCCATATCTTGGCTTTTGTAAACAGTGCTGCAGTAAGCCTAGGGATGCGTGCATCTTTTCAAAGTAGTGTCTTCATTTTCTTTGGGTAAATAGCCAGTAGTGGGATTCCTGGATCGGATGGTATTTCCATTTTTAATTTTGTGAGGAGCCTCCATACTGTTTTCCAAATGGCTGTACCAGTTTCCACTCCCACCACCAGTGCCCCAGGGTTCCCTTTCCTCCGCAGCCTGGCCAACATTTGTTACTTCTTTTTGGTACTAGCCATTCTGACTCGTGTGAGAGGATATCTCCTTGTGGTTTTAATTTGGATTGCCCTGATGATGAGTGATGTCGAGCATCTTTTCATGTGTCTGTTGGCCATCTGTCTGCCTTCTTTGGAAATATGTTTATTCAGGTCCTTTGCCCATTTAAAAATCAGATTATTGGGGTTTTTTGGTGTTTAGCTGAGTTTTTTCATTTATACATATTTTGGATATTAACTTGTTATCGGGTATCTCATTTGCCAATATCTTCCCCCATTCAGTAGGTTGCCGTTTCATATTGTTGATGATGTCCTTTGCCACGCAGAAGCTTTTTATTTCGGTGCAGTTCCAGTAGTTTATTTGTGCTTTTGTCTTGCTTCCCTGAGGAGACACGTGTAGAAACACGTTGCCAAAGTTGAGGTCAGAAGAGCTCGCTGCTTGTGTTTTCTTTAAGGAGCTTTATGGTTTCAGGTCTCACATTTCGATCTTTGATCTGTTTCGAGTTTATTTTTGTGTATGGTGTGAGGACTTGGTCCAGTTTCATTCTTTCACATGTTGCCGTCCAGTTCTCCCGACACGTTTATCGAAGAGGCTCTTTTCCTCCATCGGATATTCTTGCTTCCTTTTCATTCTTCTTTCCTGTGGCCGTGGCTGGGACTTCCAGCGCCCTGTTGAAGAAAAGTGGTGAGAAAGGACATTGCTGTCTCGTTCCTGAACTTGGAGGAAAAAGCTTTCAGTTTTTGACCTTTGAGTGTGGTGTTAGCTCTGGGTCTGTCTTGTATGACCTTTCTTCTGTCACGGTCCACCTTCCAGGTTTTAAGTAGTTCTTTCCTCCGTTTATCCTGGCTTGACTGCGTCCTCAGTCTCTCTGTTAATAGATCCCGTGGCTCCTTTATTTCAAAACAGGGGCGTGGCCTGACCGCTAGGCCCCTGCGGGTAAGCCTGCAGCCACTGTCCTCCCCGCGCCCCTCCGCCTCCTCCCTCCCTCCCACGTTTCCTGCTGCCTCCACTTCCCCATCAAAATCGGTCAAGATCACCAAATAGCATCCCTGGGCCCAGAGCGAGTGACTACTTCTCATTTCACCTCCGCCTCTGGTAGCGCCGGCCGGCCGCGGTTGCTGCCGCTTTCCTGCAGCCTCGTCCCCTGGGTCGTACGGCCGCTGCCACTCGGTCTCCTTCACTGTCTCTTACTCGGTCTCCTTCACTGGCTCTCTTCCTCTGCCTGACTTTCAGCTGTCTCCGTGCCGCCCGGGGCCCTGGGCCCTGGGCCTGCCTCTCCTCGGCCTCCGCGCCACGTGGGGTGCTGCCTGCTCCTGTTCCCTGCTCCGTCCTCGGGGCCTTGGACAGCTCGTGGCCCGCATCTCATCGTGTGTGTGGAATGGGTGAAGTCAGTAAGGTTGTGTCAGACAGGAGTGAAAATCCATTCTTCGAAGGGAAGTACAGTCAGTTCCCATTGTGGTCATGTTCTGGAAATACGCCGTGAATATCCAACGATCACTCCCGGGGCTAGGCTCCCGTGCGGCTCTGGTCACCATGTTGTCATCAGCTAATGAACACACGATCTTGTTTTATGGGAGGTTCTGTTTAAAGGCATCTTACCTTAATACGTATTGTTGATTTGTCAACAGTGAACTCACAACAAACAACACTGTAAGTCATGCTAAACAAAGCTTATCTGACAAACGTGATTCTCCGGAAGGCAATCACAGTCTCCTTGCCCTTGGGAGCACCAGCCAGCACTGTGGTTGGGGACCATTTTAAACAGTGACATCACCAACCAAAAGCACAAAATACGAGAACATAGACCATGAGAAGGACAGTGGTTCACAGAATGAGCTGAAAACAAGAAGGCAGCGTGTCACCTCGTCCAGCCTCCACTGGGGGTGTTGGGTCAGTCACGTCCACGTTTTCTGGCCCCTCTGTGCATGTCTAGGATGGCTGTGCAGGGACCACGAGTATTCATTTGGCGGGGGGGGGTGGTGACGCAGAAACTCGAGCAACCAGGCAAATTTACAAACACAGAATAATAGTAAGTTAATAGTAAGTTTTGTGGGGTTTTTTTGTTTGTTTCATCTTAAAGAGAAAGAGTGCACAAGCAAGGGGAGGGGCAGAGGGAGAGGGGGAGAGAGAGAGAATCCCAAGCAGGCTCCATCCAGGCTCAGCGCAGAGCCCGCCCGACACGGGGCTCGATCCCACAACCCTGGGATCATGACCTGAGCTGCAATCTAGAGTCGGACGCTTAACTGACTGAGCCTCCCAGGTGCCTCAATATTTACTTGTTTAATAAGAAGTCGGTATTGCGTATGCCAACTTCTCTTCACTATTTCCCTGTCCTACAATTAATAAAGCTGAGGCTCCAGCTTTTAACTTCATCATGGAAGAAATGCGTACCAGGTCTTGTAACTAGTAAACAACAGAATCGAGACTACAGTCTGATTTTCCTGAGGGGCCTGCCTCTCCCGGTCCCTGGCATCCACCCCCGGTACGTACTGCGGGGGAGCGCTCGCCCTGTGCTTAGGTTAGCGTGAATGCGCTTGGACATTACCAAGGAGTTTTGGCCCTTAGATGTAGCTCTTGGGGGTGGACCACTTCACCACTGAAGCAGATGTCACGGGTAAGATTAGCCCATTTTTTAGATATGACCCAATTCGAGAGATTTTTGTGTTTTGTTTGGTGGTGTTTTGAAAGGTTTGAGAAACAACCCAAAATCTAATCCTAGGCCTATTTTCAATCATCCAACAAATGTAAAACCGGCTGCACTTGTGCCGGGCGGTGCCAGACCTGGGGGTACTGCCCGAGCTGGCGGGGGACACCACCAGATGGCCAGTGGTAACGTGATAACCGCCAAAGGGAGAAGTAGAGAACGCAATTAGATGCGCCCCAGACAGTCCCTGAATCCCGAAGAAGGAGCAGGGAAACTGGTGGGGGGAGCCTGGAGAGGGAGACGTTGGACAGTGATGGAGGGAGCACCCTTGGCCCCCGGGCCGGAACACGTTGCACAGCAAGTGTGGCGCCAGGCGCCCTCCCAGATCCTCCTGGCCCAGCGGACCGTCTGCTCACCAAGCAGGCTTGTGGTCCTAACGCAGCGTCCCCGCCAATTTCCAGAGGGAAGGGGCTGCTCAGAGAACTCAAGTGTTGGGCCCTGAAGGAAGTTCTTGCTGCACACGATCACATTCTGGCTTCGGATGGGTCTCGTCTGAGTTTGGTCGGCCTGGTGACTGAGCCCTCGCCGTGTGCCAGGCCGCGTCCGTCGGTACAGACACCCCACGCCCGTCCTGCCTGCGCGGCCGCGCGGCCTCTCTTGATTCTGCCCTCCACTTGAGAGTCGGGTCCTGGATGGGATCGGCAGCTTCTCCGAGCTGCGGACGGACCCCTGCTCTGTTTGCATAAAGGTTAGCCCGCTGCTGTGGGAAAGAAGTGATGTTCTGGGTAAAAGGGACTGCGAATCAGGCACTTGATTCCACTGCCTATTCTATTCTAAGTCATAAGAGCCTGTAGTTCCCCCCACAGGCATGTACGACGTCACTTTGCACACACGTGGCTCTGGCCGCCGCCGGGTCTGTTAGCACCTGGTCGTGCTGAGCACGTTGGGCCGTCGCATCCGTATGGAAATGATTGATTCCAAGCGCTTTCCTGGAAATAGTGTGTCTTCATAAAGGGGCCCTTGGAACTTATTCTTTCATTTTTTCTAGTAGTTGGGTTTCTAAACTTAAGTGTGCCTTTGTTACACCATTTAAATCCAGCGTCAGAGCTAATGGAGAGGAGTCCTTTCGGGTAACTTTGTATTTTGTGTTCTGTGTGAATTTTCGCCTAAGGGCATCTTCGTTACAGTGGAAACATCGCTGAGGTTTCAGATAGCCAGGACTTCCGGGTCCCCCGGGCCGCGCCTGTCAGGTTATCTCTGTTCTGGGTGCCCCGCTCAGGTCCAGAGAGGTAGGTCCCGGGTCGCTGCTGGCTCGATGGACGGGTACAAGCTCGAAGCACCCGCCGCAGCCGCATCCCGACAGACACAGACAGGCCGCCCGTGGAAATAGTGGGGATTGCTGCTTCTGTGATTTTTCTACGGTCCAGGATTCTCGTTGCTCCTAGATCTGAACCGACCCGGGGATTTACTAAGAAAACAAGCGCAGAAATAGAGACTGGGGTCCATGTGGGCATTAGCGGAGATGGGGTGGGTGTGAGGTAGTATCTGTGGAGCGTCCGTTGCATCTGCTGCTTTCTGTGCAGGACGTGTGCGCTTACTTCTAACATCACCTTGTGGGTGGGGGGTGTCCCCACTTGAAGTGGGCGCAGGCAGGTAACGGTGTAGAGCGCCGGCTGCGGGCCGGTACCTGCAGGCCCCCTGCCCCCCGACAGTTCCACGGAGGAGCCGTGGTCCCCAGCCCACGTGTGAGGAGATGAGACTGAGAAAGATCGAGTCCTCTAGAGGTCGGTTATTCGGGGCCCATCGCCTGTCAGGCACTGGTGGCGAAGTTCCAGGACCACAGCTGCGAGTGGGGACGTGAAGCCTCTGTCCTCATGGGAGCTCACGTTCCGGGGTGTGTCCGGGGTGTGCCCGGGGAGCCGGCCGTGAGCCGCCGTGGGGCGGGAGTGAGCAGGATGGTGTGAGAGAGGAGCGAGAAGGGCCCCCTGGGGGGAAGGGGGCGGACCCGGGGGGGTAGTCTGTCCCCGAGCTCATCTTCCCACTCCGCCGTGTTCTGGGACCGTCCCCGCGGTCCCGTCCCGTCGCCACACGACCACCGTTGTGAGCCCGCGGTGCTCCACTGGTCGTGCGTGTGCGCCTCGACGTGCATCCGCGTGTGTGAGCAGACCGCGCCCGTCGCGACCAATACGTACGCGTGTGTGTTTTGTACTTTCAGCTGACACCGAAGATGTGTGCATCGTAGAAAGATTGTTCTCCAGCAGCCTGGTGGCCATCGTTAGCCTCAAAGCCCCGAGGAAGCTGAAAGTTTGCCACTTCAAGAAAGGCACCGAGATCTGCAACTACAGCTACTCGAACACCATACTGGCCGTGAAACTCAACAGGCAGGTGAGCGACACCGCGCCCGGGCCGCCGGGCGCCCCGCCGCTCCCGCGCAGCTTCCAGCCGGCCCTGCCGCCACCCGGTCTCCCCCGGGGCCTGGGAGGGCTGGCGCTCCTGGGCCCCAGCCCCGGGCCCTGGTCCTGCTCGCCCCGGGCCGCCTCCCCGATGCAGCCCCGTCTCCTCGCCGGTTCTGCTCCGAGCACACCGTCCCCGCGCACGTTCTCGGGCTCCGCCGGGTGAACTTCTACTCTCGTCAGGACACAAGCCTAGCGCTCCCCTGAATGCGCACTCGGCCATCGAGTGGCGTCAGGGTTTTCGTCCCTCCTTTCACTTTCACGGATGCTACTTAAAAAATACATCTGTGGGCGTCTTTTCCTTTTTTCTTCTTTTTTCTCTTTTAAACTTCCTGTCTTCCCCACACTCCCAAAAACATCTGGCCCAGAGTATGCGCTCGGCGGCTGGCACCGGAGCTTGTTTCGTGAGACCACCTCATGGCTTTCGCTTCCCTACGAAACGCAGCACCGTCCTGAAGATCCGTCAGCTTTTCCGCGACAACCACGTATTCCTCGCAGGGAAAGCTGTCGACGTTGCCCGGTGCAGAGCGCACGTCGCCGCGCCGGGGTCTGCGGCGTCCGACCGGGTGGAGTGGTTGCACCAGGGGCGCGCTGGTGCGATTCAGACTGGGAGGGGGGCTGTGATCTGCGGAAGTGGGTCAGAGCGGGGGGGGGGGGTTGTAAGGCGTGACCTGTTGAACGCTTTTGAACCTAAAACATACAAGTGTCCGTGCACGCACCAGCTGCTGTGCGAGCCGGGCCGTCTTCCTTGTGTGAATCGTCCCTTGGCGCATCAGCTGCAAGCAGTCATTCTCCTCAGAGCGGGGTGTGAACTGCACCTGCAAAATAATGAGAGCGCACAGTGAGTTTTCGTACTTTTAAAAACCCCTAGGCTTTTGGGGCACCTGAGTGGCTCAGTCGGTTAAGCCTCCAAGTCTTGGTTTCTGCTCAAGTCTTGATCTCAAGGGATGGAGCCCAGTGTGGGGCTCTGCACTGACAGGGCGGAGCCTGCTTGGAATTCCCTCTGTGTCTCTATCCCTGCCCTCCGCCCCCACCCCTGCTCCAGATAGATCGATAGATATGGCACCTGGGTGGCTCACTTAGTTAAGCAACTCTTGATTACAACTCAGGTCATAATCTCACGGTTCATCACTTTGAGCCCCGTGTCGGGCTCTTTGCTGGCAGCATGGAACCTGCTTGGGATTCTCTGTGTCTCCCTCTCTCTCTGTCCCTCCCATACGAGTGTGCTCTCTCTCTCTTTCTCTCTCTCGCTCACTCACTCTTGCTCCTCATCTCGCAAACGTTAAAAAAAAAAAAAAAAAAAAAAAAACGGAACCCTAGGCTTTTATTCTCGTTTTGCCATGCTTTATTCATTTATTCATGCTTTATTTCTGGTTTTTTTTTTTTTTTTTTTTTTAAGAGAACATGTGCACACGCACGAGCCGGGGAAGGGGGCAAAAGGGGGGATGGAGAGAGAATCTCACGCAGGCTCCATGCTCGGCACAGAGCCTGACACGGGGCTTGATCCACGACCTGTTCCAAAATCAAGTGTTGGCCGCTCAACTGACTGAGCCATCCAGGCGCCCCCAGCATGGGTTTTTGAAAGCAGCTGACCTTTCCCAGACCTGTCCAAGGCACCTGCTCTGCTTTTCACGAGGGGAGGAGTGAGCCAAACAAAAACAAACCAAAAACACAAAATGAACTCTTCTTAGCTGTAGTTCACCAGTGTCTGTAATAGTGAATTAAATCTCACGGTTAGAGGTCCCGGTACAGTCGGCAGAAATGGTCACGGGAGCAGGCACTGCTGGATTTGGACGTCACACGAGTGGTAAATGAGGAACAAAGCCGCCCGGTCATGGCCAACGTCCTCTGTGCCGCGAGCGTCCAGTCCGCCTGGTGTTCCGGAAGGAACAGGGAGCCTCCGTATCCAGGAGGCGGTTAAGACTGGGGAGCAAGCATTGTGTTGTGTCTTTATTTTTGGTTTTCTGTTGCGTCCCTTCCCTAGCGGCTGATAGTGTGCCTGGAGGAATCTCTCTACATACACAACATCCGGGACATGAAGGTACTGCACACAATCAGGGAGACCCCTCCGAACCCTGCAGGTAAACGAGTTGCGGGAAGAAAGTGTCATTGCCTGATTCTGCCTCTCACTTATTTTGATTTTATTTTAGAGAGAGTGTGTGTGCACGTTGGGGGGAGGGGGTGCGGGTGGTGGGCAGAGGAAAAGAGGGAGAGACTCCTAAGCCGGCTCCACGCTCAGTGCTGAGTCCCGTGCGGGACTTGATCCCACAACCCTGGGATCACGACCTGAGCTGAAATCAAGAGTCAGACGCCCAACCGGCTGAGCCACCCAAGTGCCCTTGGTTCTGCCTTTTAAAGATTAGCCATTTTGTCCATATAGCTTCTACCCAGATAGACCGCTTTGGAAAGTAGTGATCTTAAACCAAGCTGCTTTCCCTCTGCTGCTGGGCTTGTGACCACGTAAACCATTGGTTTCGTCGGCTTCCAGTTCTGAGGTTACTGATCGGTTTCAAGCAAAGGCCTTCAGTCTGTTTTCATAATCTTGTCACTGAAGGAGGTGGTTGGGGCTGTGGCGCTAGAAGCAAGCCCGCTCGGCAGCCGCCAGGGCTGGCTCAGGGTCCCCTTTGCTGTCTGCGTTCTTTGTTACGTAAATGCCAGCTTCTGTCTAACAGCGGAACAGAAAACCCTCTCGTCCTAACTCTCCTGGGCCTCCGTGTGTTACCACAGGCCTGTGTGCGTTGTCGATAAACAACGACAACTGTTACTTGGCGTACCCGGGCAGTGCGACCATCGGAGAGGTGCAGGTCTTCGACACCATCAACTTGGTGAGGCTCCTTTTGTGCTGGGGTCACTCGCTTGAACGTCCTCGTCCCCGAACCGGGTGCCGGGGAGCCTTCAGCCTCCTCATTTCTGTGGCTCGGCCCTGCGGTTTCACTGCCGCCTTCCTGGGGGCACAGCGGGTCCGGGTGACCTCTCCCTGCAGATGGATCCCCGTGGTCACGCCCGCAGTGCTGAGCTTGGGCAGACTGGCCGCTGGAAGGGCTGGAGGGAACTGTAGCCACTTCGCGGACGGCCCGCTTGGAGCAGCCTTGCCTCGGGCCCCACCCCCAGTAAATCAGGTGGACGTGGCCTTGGTGTCAGCTGGCGTGGTGTCGGAGGCCCAGCCAGTCAGCGCTTCAGCCTCGTGACGGGGGCGGCGGGGAGTGTGGCCTCGCCGCGCGGCGGCCACGGCACGTCGGTCTTGCCTTCCAGAGAGCTGCGAACATGATCCCGGCTCACGACAGTCCTTTGGCGGCGCTGGCATTCGACGCCAGTGGAACCAAGCTGGCCACCGCCTCGGAGAAGGTACGTCTGCCGCGTGGCCCGACGGGAACCCGGTCTGGGGGCTTTGGCACACTTTCTCGGTTCCGCTCACACAGTCGAGCGACCAGATGGGTTTCTGGGTCGACCGGCTCCCAGACCAGCACGGAGAGCGGCCCCCATGGCGGCCGTGGGACGAGCCGCCCGGACTGCGGTGGGAGTGTGGGGGCAACACGCCCCACGTCCTCCTCTGAGACGGCGCTGGCGGGCGCGGTGCCAGGGAACTCGAATGGCAGTGAGGAGCGGACGCGGTTCCGCCCAGGGTGGGTCTGAACACATTTTGGTGCACGCTCTCCTTTCCTTCTGTGTCTGCTCACTTAACAAGACAGTGACCGTGCCGAATGTATCACCTACATCCTCTTTCGCCCTGCGTGTGTCGTATTTCGCAGAGTTAAAAACCCTTCTAACGGCTGTACGGCACTTGGTTGTGCTTTACCGAGACGTCACCCTGTGGGGACGTTTATGTTCTTCCTACTGTTTAGATTGGAATGATCACATTTGGAATATAGATAATAGTGTGTTTGGCTTACATACAGATCTTTTTTGTGCCTCTCGGTTCACTTAAGAGATTCCAATGAGCAGACTTTCTGGGTTCAAAGGATGTGGTTGTTGTAAGGTTCTCCCCACACCGCACAGGGCGACTCCCTTCCGCTTGGGCCTCTCCCCCCCTGCCTTCTTGACATCAGAGGGGCGTCGCTGTCTTCCCAGCTTGGCTGCTACGTCTTGTTCCTTTGCAGCTCCTCTGGTCTCCTTAATCCCGTTCTCCCCTGTTCCGGCTTCTTCTGTGCGGTTCCCTGCTGCCCAGCTGTGCTTTGATGCTTGCTCACCGACAGCCTAGGTAGCTTGCCTCCTGTCTCCTCTCCCCTTGAGCCAGCCAACCACGTAAGATTTGAGAAAAGTCCGCTTGAACTCCGCCGCAAGGGTCCCCCAGTCTCAGTAACAACAGCGCTGCCATGTGTGGCTCCCTTAGTCGCCAAGGACACGGGTCTTTTATGTTCATGACCCCATCCCATCCCCCAGCAAGGTACACGTGTTCTCATTTCATATTGAGGGTTCAGAGAGATTAATCATTTGCTCGGGGTCACCAAGCTGTGGCAGCAGAGGTTTGGACTCCAAGCCTGGCTTTGCTTTTTTTTTTTTTTTTTTTTAAATTTTTTTTTTTGGGCAGAGAGGGGGGCAGGACATGAACGGGGGAGGGGCAGAGAGAGAGGGAGACACAGAATCGGAAACAGGCTCCAGGCTCCGAGCCATCAGCCCAGAGCCTGACGCGGGGCTCGAACTCACAGACCGCGAGATCGTGACCTGGCTGAAGTCGGACGCTTAACCGACTGCGCCACCCAGGCGCCCCTGTGGCTTTGCTTTTTAACACCACTGGACGATTGCGTCGTCGCCTTGTTCGCTTCTAGGGCAGTGGCGGTGAGCTTCTGTCACCCCTTGGGTAATAAAGTCTCGTCTCCGTAGTTCTCATCAGGTCAGAGAAGCACCCTAAAGCATCTTGTGGAGCCTCAAGGCCGGTAAAAACAGAACTGGAGCTTTGTGGACAATGAAGAGCAATCTTCTGATTTGCTTTTAGCCCGAATACTCTTGGTGCGTGGGGTCAGCCCTTGGCGGCATCCCGTCCTGCGGGGCGCTGGGCCGTGTCCGGCTATATGCTCGATCCTGCGTTCAGTGGGCACAGCGAGGCTCCTTACCAGCTCACCGTTAAGTAGTAGTACACGATAGGTATGCCATTAAAATAAATTCCTACATCCGAAAATTTAGACTACAGAGGACAAAACCTTTGCTGTGGTTGTTGTTGTAGATGAGTGTGCTGTTTTCTCCTTTTCAAGTCTCAAGAATTGCAGACTCATTTGGTATCTTTTTATCCAGAGAGAATCACTATATTTAAAGAACGTTTTCCAGAAGGAAACGATTCCTGGTGTTCTGTAATTAGGTTGCTTATAGCTTATTTATTTATTTATTTATTTATTTATTTATTTTTACTATTTATAAACACATCAGATATCATAGGATGGTTTTCACACTAAAGAGTTTGAACCTTCCAAAACGCATTTGGCGTCAGGTGACCCTCTGAGTAATTCTTCCTGCCCCCGCACATTTGAGATACTACCTGTTTTCAGGTTTTCCTGGGAGTCTCTTCCGTGTGTGTCTTATGACCGTAGCTTGTCAGTATTCTTTTAACATCTGGATGTCAAAAGCACTACTCGTGCTCACTCTCTTGGCTGTTCTGTCTTACTCTCTCAGATGTTCAAGTCCTGTCCTTCCAGGCACACGTCCCGGTTCTCCAGGGCAGCGGCAGGAAACTGGCATCTTGAGAACATGGCTCATCCCCACACGGGAAAGTAGGGCCGCACACTGCTCGTTCATACGCTCCTTTGCCTGAGTCATGTGGGTTTTCTTAGCGTTGGTCCTACCACGTATAAGTTGGGACTTACTCGTTTTTAGGCCATTAAGTAACATTTCCAGCCAGTGGTTCCCTTGATCGGTAACTCAACCTGAAGCAGCAAGAGAGGCTGTCCGGGGG
>NW_026059394.1:71212-72928 GCF_023721935.1 Panthera uncia
GGGTCCTTGAACCTCTCAGACCACCGAGTGAGGTGATGCTTCCTGATGTGCAGCAGGGTCGGCTCGTGAGAGTTCAAACTTCACGTCACGTAGAAGGACCAGAACTGTTGCACACTTGACTCCAAGGGTATCGGGGTTTAGAGCAAGCAGGGAGTTACAGCGGCCGCATTTGAAGAGAAGCGTAAACGTTGAGTACGCAGTAGAAGCGGGAAATGTTCCCGTGGGCAGAGTGGGGTGCTGCTGGCGTGCAGGGGGCGTGTGGAAGCTGCTGGTGAGTGGCGCCCCTTGTGTTTCCTTCACAGTGTGATGTGAAGGAGACAGAAGGCTGGGATTACTCGGTTAAAATCCTTTTTTCTTTCCTTTTTCACCTGTCACAGGGGACCGTGATTAGGGTGTTTTCCATTCCAGAGGGACAGAAACTCTTTGAGTTCCGGAGAGGAGTTAAGAGGTAAGATACAGAAGTCCTAGAACTGGTTTTGGAGTTGACATTTGGATTTCGGGTGTGTGTTCTCTGGATTGAGTGGAAACTTAAAGCAGCCCTGAGAGCCCCATTTCAATGCACAAGTGTTTCTCAACCCAGCCAGACGGTCAGAGGGGACTTGGGAGTCGTCCTGACGGGTAAAGGAGCACGTTTATAACGTCAGCTGGCTTTCTTCTGTCTGCCACCCCCCCAGAACGGAGGGCAATGGCCAGGCAGCCCAAGAATGAGGAGGAAGCGGCCTGACTGGGCCCCCTGGAGCCATGTGGCTTCCTCGGCCTGCTCTGAGGTGGCAGGCCCGTGAGTTCCCGACCTGCTCATCACGCTCCTGTCCTGCTCCTCTACTCAGAAAACCCCTCAGCGTTTGGTGCTCCCTCCACTAATCTCCCCGTCCGTCTGCATACCTTGCCGGGTCTGTACTTGGCACCCCCTGGGTCCTCTTCCACAGGACTGGCTCTAGGGCTCTGGTCCCTGTCCTGAAGGGGCCACCGATAGTGCCCACCCCAGGGTGGGAACTGGGCCGGGAGGTTTTCCAGAACCTGCAGCTGTTGGCCACCCCCACTTCTGGGAACCTTGCATTGTGTATCAGCACTCCCTCTCATCCCTGGGGTCCCTCCCAGAGACGGCACACGCGTGCTTTAGGGTCCCGTCTCCAAAGCCAGATGCCTCAGTCCCTCCCCATTACTGCTTCCTAGGTTTCTTGCCTTTTTTCTCCTGGTTTTCCTTACATTCACCTTTCTCGATTTCTCTACTGCTGCTGCTTCTCCATTTCCTCTCCCTGTGTCTCACTTCTGCCCTGGAGCCTCTCCTCCTGTGCTGTGCGGCCCCGCAGGTTCCCACAGGCTCCTAAACCGGGTTGTCTGTGTGCTGGTGGGTCCACCTGTGTGTGTGGCCCAGGCTGCTCTCCTGACACGCACCTGTATTTCTCCTGCCTGCTGGATGCTGGGCCCCCCGGTGACCCACCAGAAGGTGCCCCCCATCTGCCCTTCATCGCTTACGTGCCTGACCTTGGTGAACACCGCCATCATCGACCTGGTGCCTGGGTCGGAGGGGCTCCACACTGGCTCCTTTCTCCCATTCAGTCAGGTGGCAGGGGCGTCGGCACCCTGGGTCAGTCCCACCAACCCCCTGTCCCTTCCGCCCCTGCCCTCCCGGTTCGAATCACCGCCGTCTGACCTCTTGTGTGCCTCTGTCTCCGTCGTCGGCCCCTTCGGTCCATTCTTCAGACCGTGGCCCAG
>NW_026059395.1:0-71981 GCF_023721935.1 Panthera uncia
AGTCAGAACAGTCCCGCCTGAGCCTTCCAAAAACCACATTTTTTTTTTCCTGATGTTACTGGTGATATCAGGGTCAGAAGTACAGAATTAAGAGTCAATTTTTTTTTATTTTGGGGAAGTATTTATCCAGATGCTAGCCCTTGCACTCCCTAGTTCACTTTTTAAATAATGTCATTTTAAGAGAAATAAATTCATAATATGATTTTTAGTCTTAATGAGCACTTTTAAATTCATTAGAAACCTATAGAGGTTTATAATGTCACTACTCTCATATTAGCAGATGGGTTGGTGAACGCGTGAGGACTGCCCCAGGGTGTACCCACAAGGGAGCCCACCAAAGGGCAAAACAGAAAAGAGAGAATTCATCGGTCCAAAGGTTTAGAGGTGCCAAGGTTAGCTGATTTTCCACTCAGAACTATCCTGCTCCTTTAATCTTCTCAGTTGTCATATATAAAAACATACACATACATGCACCACATGAGTATGTGTTCTTGACACTTGTCAACATGCATATATGCAGATATGGCCAAGTGTCGTCTATGCAGAGACATACGGGAAAACTATATTAGAGGACAGCAGACTGAGGTGTCTGCTTTCTACAGGAAAGGAAACTTCTCTTGGTGGTGTTGTGATCCCTACCCCATACGCTCAGGTGGGACAACATCAAGCAGCTGCATGCTTTCCCTGCTGAGAAAGAAAAAAGAAAAGAAGTCACATGCCCACTTTTCTTAACATCTCTTACAACATGAAGTCAGTCATCACGAAGAGTTGATTGGAAAGAGCAATGTCCCTGGAGGACATTAGGGATGGCTGCTAAGGCTGAGGACCCGTATCTTCCCAGGACCCGCACAAAGTTCCCGGAGTCTGTGTCCAGAACGCCTCCTCGTGCAGCAGGGCTGGGGGACGGCAGAGCCCTCCCGAATCTGCTCACACTGACCCAGCACGTGGTCCTCCCCACACCACCCAGTTTTCAAAGCACCCCCTCCCCGGAGTGTCTGCAGCTGGGCGGGGTAGTGGAGGCAGGTAAACTCTAGTGCTGTGACACTCCCCATGCTCTCCACAATTCCACGGCAGAAACTCTGCTTTCACAAGATGCTGCATAACACAAACCTCTGCAGCCTTGAGTTCAAGAGAAAAAGCAAGTTCAGCCTGATCCTCCCAAAGACAGCTTCCAAGTCGTAAGCCTACTAATGAGGCCCTCCCTCCTGAACCTATCTGCAAAGAAACGTTGCACCAAGACCTATCAAAAACCTCCAGTTTCGTGGTGATGTGGGGACACCCAACCTGCTCCAGCCTCAGGCTCCAGCCCAGCATTGTATACCGATACCTTCCTTACTGCGCTATGCAGGGCCCAGGACTGGTCGCTCTTCAGTGGGGAGGGCCGTTCATTTAGCTGGCCCCCATCCCTCCAGGGCTGGACTGGGTTCCCCTTGGAGCCCTTGTCATTATGCAGCTATCACATCTTTGGATTTGGAGGCGTGACTCCTCCTGCAGGATGGCGGGCCTTTGAGGAGCTGAATTCTTGTGTGTCCGGGACTGGGTTTCCAGGTGGGTCAGAGAGCACATGAGGAGAAGCCAATGCCTCCCGCCCTCCTCTCGACCCCTGCTCATTTTCAGCCCACTGGAGAAGGCTCAGCAGAACCGTGGCCCCACTGCCGCTGAGCACAGCCCTTTTTCATGTTCCGCTGGTTCCCCCGGGGAGTCGCCTCTCCACCACACCAGGAAGGTCTCGTACCGCAGTCCGTTGTCCAGCGTGGGGTTTCACCACCAGTCATGGCCCGACTGCCACCACTGGGACCTCCCCACTTTGCACCATTACACGCCTTCGGTACTCCCAGAGCAGTACCCCAGACGAGTTGTCTTGAAAAAAGGGAAGCATTTAACAGCGGCACTGTGTATTTCCTCCGTGGAATGTAGCAGAGAAATAACCTTCTTAGGACAGATAACCACTGAGTTTATCCAGGTGAACGTGGGCCTAATTTAAGAGTGTATCAGGTTACATGTCAATTAGCCAATGCAGTTAATACACAATGCTTCTATTTTTTTTTTTTTTTTTGTAATCCTGTTTCCAGGTGTCAAATAAAAAAAGACACAATCTGTTGATCAATAAACTTGTGAAAAATTCGCTAGCTTTCCTCCATTGGCTCTGGCTTTCCCGTGACTGTGTGGCAGTTGTCTCAGCAGTAAAGCAGGGATCCAAGGCATTAGGGGGAGGGTGCATTCCTGCTGCGCACCATCCCTGTGACCCCCAACTCTTCCCGTGTCCTCTAAGCCAGGACGTTCCCCAAAATGGGCCATCTTTAGCCGGAAAGCAACTCCATCTGCTCCCCAGCAGAGGTCAGGTCCAGGACCAAGCCCCAAGTGAGGATGACTGGAAAGCTGGACTGGAGGAACCACGGAGACAGACCCTTCCGAGGCTAGGGAGGGCATCACTGAGCATTCTCAAAGGAGAGAGCACCTGCCACGATGTCTTCTCCAGTTTGGAGGCAAGTCCCTGCGCCTGAAGCTGCAGTAGTGCTAGGGTTGGAGCCCCCTGGCTGGCACTGTTCCTGCCTCTTGTCACCTCACAGGTGCAGATACACATCCCCAGAGCAGACACCTGGGTTTTTCCTGCTGTCACCCATCTACCCTTGTGGTGACCCAGACCTGGAATTTCCTTCTCAGAGCACTCCCCCACTCAGTCTGAGCCACAAGCTTTGGGTGAGATAGACCCCTCTCCAGGTGGGTCCTGACTGTCTTGAGCCAATTAGAGTATTTCATCCTCTGGTCACAAATTCAGGAATGGACATGTGGCTCAATTCAAGCCCATGAGAGCCAAGCCCCTCAGACTTCCCTTCCAGCTCTTGAGGGGGTGTTCTCTCTTTGAACCAGACAGTGTAAAGAAGCAAGCCTATTGGTACAACAATATAAATGGCATTGAGAGGGGTTCCCAGAGACTGGGGACAGGGGAGTGAGGTTAGGCTCGCAGCAACCACCCTCTGGATCAAGAAGGTGAAGGAAGCCTTGAAAAAGGCAGAGGGAGTCCAGGCCTGTGGTGGCCTCATTTGAACTGGGGATCAAACCTCACCTGGGGTGACAGAGTGCCTAGTCCTAGTCAGTTAAGTGTCAGAGTTAATTTCAGCTCAGGTCATGATCTCATAGTTCATGAGATAGAGCCCCGAGCTGGGCCCTGAGCTATCAGCACGGAAACTGCTTGGGATTCTCTCTCTCTCCCTTTCTCTCAGCTCCTCCCTGCACTCTCTTGCACTCTCTCTCTCTCTCTCTCAAAATAAATGAACATAAGAAAATAAAAAATAAACTCCTCACCTAAAGTCCTCCTCCTGCTGATATTTCAGACCTCTGGGCCAATACATTCCTTTTATACTGTTTACATTTGACTTGAGGTTTTAGTTATTTGCAACATGAATAATGCAAAACTATGTACTAACAAGGGATTCTCATTTCAGCAGGGGCTGCAATCAGTTACAGCAAAAGAGGAGCCAGTGCTTGCTGCACGCACAGTGGCTTAGCCGCATTCGAGCTCAGGAGGAAGAAACGCAGTTCCCCAGTGCCACTCAACAACCGAATACAACCACCTCTATTGAGCTCTGTGTGCAAAGTATCATGCGCTCCAGCCTGCCCTCTGGTGGTCACATCATACAAGATGCCCCAGGCCAAGGGTCTCATAGGAGGAGAAACAAGCTGGAAAGGAGGGGGCAGGTGGCAGAGAACCTGCTAGAAGGAACAGGATTTTAACTGGGGCTGATAGGACAGGAGAATGTGGACAATGAAAACAGAAGGGATGTTCTAAGCTGAAAGAGCAGCTGAAGCCCAGATGTGGGCAGGCAAGCTTTGGTCCTGTTTGGGCAATGGGGAGTCTTCATAGGTATGAGCAAGGCTGAGTTCTGGGAGGTAAACGGAGGGGGTGGGGGGGCAAGGCGGTGCATAGGCTGATGTGCAGGCAGAATGATGAGTCAGGGAATGGTGATGGGGCCCTGCAGGGGCAGTGCAGGACGGGGCAGGAAGGTAGACTGTGGAGCTCTTGGGGAGCATGGAGCACCCCCCACAGAGGACTGACTGGATCTGGGGCTATGAGCGAGGAAGAAGCCCGGGCTCATGCCAACATCAGGATGCCAGCCAGTGGCAGGAGGGACCTCACAGGGGGAGGGCAGTAGAGGAGGAAGCTCCTCCCAGATGCAGGGGAGCTGCCCACCACCACCCCCCCCCAAGAGCACCATGTGTCTCACTCCCAGCCACGGGCCTGAGGTTCCAGGGTGCTTTGTCCTGCTCAACTGTCAAGGGCAGGCTGCCATGCTGCTCCTCTCATTGTCCTTGGCTGTCAGGGACAGTGGCCTGAGCCTCTTCTCAGAGTCTCCTGGGCTGCTGGATGAACCTACAGACACCCACCCAGACCAGTGACTATTACCCCAAGTTTAGCCAGACATTCTGTGAAGCCACTCAAATTAGAACTCTCTGGCATGCAGTTCAAGATTGCTCAGGGAAGGAAAGAGAGTTGCCTGCAGGCTCCCCCCGCCTCCACAGCTCGTGCCCTGAGCCATGAGCCATGAGACTTAGCCAGTTCTGTGGAAGCACAGGTGCTGGGGGCCTCACCGTGAAGCTCCAAAGAGTGAACATTGTCTCTCTGGCTTTGGAGAAGACTGTTATTTCCACAGCCTTTGCAGCTCCAAGTTATTCCTTCCCAAGAGGAGAGCTCACTTCAGAAAGTGGCCCCTGGGCATGAGGGAGCACCCACCATTTGGCCCTGGGCCAGGTCAGGGCTTAGAAAGCCAAGCCCAGAGTCCAAGGACTCTCCTCCATCTATGGTGGCATTCCCCTGGACAGGATGGGAGGGCTATGGTCCAGCATCCCTCTCATCCCACCCCTGTGGGTGCTCACAAAGAGGCCCTGCAGGGGTGCAGAAGGGCAGTCCCAGACTGTGGGTGCAGAAGCTTCTGACCAGAGGCTCTGCCATTTGGATGCCTTTTACCTGGACTGTAACACCCCCATGGCACTCCCACCCAGAGCCAACTTGAGGCCCATCCCATGAGCCTCTGCATCTTGACAGCCAGGACCCCCACCTGACACTGGGGGCATCTGAGGTGGGAGGAGGATGAAGGAGGAGCTCCTGGAGCAACAGTCTGGAGCATTCCTGAGCCACCCCCTCCCAGTCTGGGCCATGCCCTCTGGCAGGTGGGAGGACAATGCCGGCTGTGTGCCGTCACCCCTGCCCCACTCGCTCAAGAGGAGGGCCATGGCGTGGCCCCAGCTCCAGCCTTGGCTTCTCCTGTGGTTCTCTCCCTCCCCACACAGCCCCGGCTATCTGCCATTTCCATCCGTCCAGTAGGGTCTCCTTCCAGGCACAGACAACACCAAGGTGAGCTGTTTCCTGTTTCCTGTTTCCTTTCTACCTGCGCTTTTCATCCCAAGGGGCAGCAGCCCATCCCTGTGGTCCCAAGAATCTGGAAAGTGGGGTGCGGCAAAGGGTTCAGAGGCACTCAAGTGCAGGGCACCAGCTGGGAGCCCCAGAACCTTACCTGGCTGGGCCCCAAGTTGCAACCCCCCCCCCACCATCAGATGTGGGGACAGTTCACGCTCCTCCTCCAACCTCCATGCCCCTCAACATCTCCAGCTTAGAGCAATATCCAGTGGCCTCTTGTCCCCATAAGGCTGCAGGCCCCAGGGCTGGTCAGCCCCACAGTCCCCAGCAGCTCCTTGGGGCTACAGGGTGCCTGAAGCAGGGGGCCAGCCACAGAGCCCCACGGTAGTGCTCCCAGCCCTGTCCCACCATGGACTCCGCGTATGAGATGAGCCACATTCGCAAGCTCCAGGCACAGCACATGCGGATGCAGGAGAAGACTTTCACTAACTGGATCAACGACATCTTCCAGCACGGCAGGGTGAGTGTAGCTGAGTGTGTCCCACAGCCATCCTCTGCTGTCCCCCCAGCTCCCTGGTCAGTGGCCTCTGGGGGCCCACTGTGAGGTCATCTGGCTGAGACGTCTCGCAGACCCCAAAACACAGATGAGTCCGGTGCTCCTTCCTTAAGGAAGACCCTCTGGGCTGTACCTCCCAGGTCCTGGGATAGGCCAGACAGGTGAGGGGGGCTGACCCTGTGCCTCTTCCCCACCCCTCCCAGGTGGGCATCAAGATCCAGAACCTGTACACAGAGCTGGCCGATGGCACCCACCTACTGCGGCTGCTGGAGCTCATCTCGGGGGAGACCCTGCCACCCCCCAGCCGGGGCCGCATGCGAGTACACTTCCTAGAGAACAGCAGCCGAGCTCTGGCTTTCCTCAGGGCCAAGGTGGGCACCGGGGAGAGGGCTTCTGGGCCAGGTGCTGGGGTGGGCAGCAGGGACAGGCTGGACTACCAGATCTTCTTTCCTGGGCTGGCCAGGGCAGAGCAGAAGATCTGGAGCCTGAATCCGGGAATAGCAGCTAGGATACAGAGATGCAGAAAGCAAAGCCCTTCCTTGAACAGTACTGCCAGCTTAGAGGGCCCCAAACCGGTGGGAGCAGAAACAGCCTTCATCCCCGTTGGGCGGGACTGAAATATGCTGTTGACTGAAACAAGGGAATCAGAGAATTCTCAGCAGGCAGATTCCATGTACTTCTAACTTCTCCTTTCCTAAATAAGGAAGTTTACCAGGCAAGACCCATGGTAAGTGGGCCAGCAGATCCTGGATGCGGGGTTGGGGGAGGCAGACTGAGGGTAGAACACAGGAGAAGAACCCTGGAAACTGAGCCAGGCAGCAGAGGGTGCAGGTCTTCCTTAGAGAAGCTGGATCACTTAGCAGCGAGGGACCACAGCAAACAGGAGGGAGGCAGAGTCTCCTGAAAGAAAGAGCCCAAAGAAATAGTCACTAAAAGGAGGCAAAAGCTCCAGGGACATGGAAGGACCCTCATGGCCAGTGTCAGGGGGCTGGACAAGGGTGATTTATACTGAGAACCAGGTTGGGAAGCCCATAGGGCTCCTGGGCTCGGGACTGAACCCATGAGGTGGCTGTTCCTGGAGGCTGCAAGCCACTGAGCTGGAACTGGCTGGGCTGAACCTGAGTGTCACTTAAGTCCTGGGTTGGAAGTCATAGCCCCTGGGAGCCTGGCATGCTGGAGAGAGGCCAGGGAGGTAAGAAACCAAAGCAAATTACAGGGGCACTGCGGTCCCCAAGCACAGGGAAGAGCAGACAGCTGACAGTCACAGAATGCCATGCTCTTTTTGGTCCCAGGGACAATAGCCTGTGAACCAGCCCCCTCCCCTTCAGGTACGTGGGAAGAGTAGGAGCCCCATGGCCCTCATCAGAGGCTCTGCAGCTCCCCCCGAGCTTTGATACATAGCATGTCACTGATACATAGTCTGTGAAGGTGACAGCTTGCCTCCACTGTACATACTGTTACCCCAACACAGGGTTGATGAGTAGCAGGATGTGGGGTGCACTCATTTCTGGAGACCTTGTCATTTGCTGGACACTCCATGCCAGGCTCTGGGGACCACAATCAGCAAAGCCCAGACCCAACTGCAAGGGGCCTGCAGTTTCAGGGAAGACAACTGATTTTAACCCAGGTCACCGGGCGCCGGTAAATGTTTACCAATCAGCTCTCGGGGCAGAGAGAATAAAAGCCCTCGTTTGTAGCACCTGCCGGTTTCTGTGGCATTGATACCCCACCACGGCTGATTCCAAGCTACCAGTGGGGTATCACCAAACACCAAGCGGGAAGATCAGCCTTCAGAAGCTGGTATGAGCAGACTCCAACACCCCACTGACCAGATGCTCCAACTCCAAGCTGAGGTGAGCGCAGAAGGGCTCAGGTGTGCCAGGAGAAGGCTGGAGCATGGGGTGGACCCTTCAGAGACCAGACAGACACAACAAAGTGTACCCATGGGAGTACCCAGGGATGCAGCCTCAGCCACCAGGCAGGTGGTTGGCCGAAGCCAGCTTCCCGCCAGGTCTTATGGGAGTCTCTCCTCTTCTTTCTCCATTTAATGCATACTTATCCATTACCCACTATATGCCAGACGCTCTGCTAGGGAGACACTAGGGAACAAAACCAAGATCCCCACCCAAGCGGGGTGAGGGGGCCAAGCATGTGTGTTTGAGTGGGAGGAATTAGTCCTTGGGTTGTGATTTTAAATAAGGTGGCCGTTGAAAGTACCATTGAAAAAGTGCTGTTTAAGACTTAGAAGAAGAGAGGGAAGTAGCCATGTGGCTACAGGGGGGAATATTTTCAGACAGCAGGGACAGCCAGTACAAAGGCCCCAAGGCCTGTGCTAACAATCCCAAGAACTGCAAGAATCCTACAGGCCTCGGAGCCCTGGGATTGAGGAGAGGAAGATGGATCCAGAAGGTGAAGGGGCCCAGGTCCCTTGCAGCTTTGATGTTTATTCTGTTCCTTTCTCCCCTCATTTGCTCCTCCTCCCTGTCCATGTGGCAAGATCTAGGGCAGCAGGTTTTCAACTTTAGTGCATGGGAAGAACCCGAGGTGTTTGTCCAAATGCAGAATCCTGGGCCCTGGCCCAAGAGAGTAATCGGTGGGGCCTGGGAATCTGCCGTTTTAACAGGAGATGGAACACTAATGAAGAGGGCTGAGATTGAAGTGGGAACCAAGGACCCAAGCACCCCCTGGAGATTCCAAGATGCCCTAAGAGGTGGAGGCAGACAGCTGCTGTGGTCTATTGAGTTCATTTATTGACTATTTATGACTCCTCATTTCCAGCCCCCATGGCTGAACCACCGATCTTGGCCCGTGTTTACCTGTAGACCACACACAGGGAGTTCCCCACCCCAGTGGTCCAGCCCAGTTCACCAGGCTGGGGTCTTTCCCAGGAGGACTTGAGTCCAAAGCTGCAACCATTTAAAAAAGCTTCACCTGCCTCACCTGTGCCCTGCCTATTTCTCACTTGGGGACGTCCTGGGGCAGGACAGATTCCAGGACCCTGCCATCTGGCAACAGGTGCCCTGGACTTTTGGTTACTCTGAGACTCCTCTGGCACACGGGCTTCACAGCTGAGCCCAGCCAACTGTGCCCACAGGTGCCAATACCCCTCATTGGGCCAGAGAACATTGTGGATGGAGACCAGACACTCATCCTGGGACTCATCTGGGTCATCATTCTGCGTTTCCAGATTTCCCAAATCTGCCTGGACAGGGTATGTCCCAGCCCCCAACACCCAATCACCCAGCCCAGCCCCAGCCTCCCCTCAGGTCCCTGGGGACAGAGCTTTCCCACCTGTTAGGGTCCCCGCAGCAGACCCTGGCATTCACACAATTAATACCCACTCTTCAACCATGGGCAAAGGATTGAGAATGTCAGAGAGACTGTAATATGTTGAAGTGACAACTAGGTTCACAAACTTCAGTCTGGGACAAGCCATTCACAAGTAAGGGGTTGAGGTGACAACCAGTGCCATTTCCTGACTGGTTCTTCCCTACTTGGCACTGAAACCCTGTAACTTCCATTACACCTCTAATATGCTGTTGGGAGAAATTAAACATGTGGAGGGCGTCCCAATCCCAGAAGTTTCCAAAGCCCCAGTCACCTGAAGACCAAAGACACCATCCCCTATCCTCCTCTGTTCTACCTTTTGTTTTCTCAGGACTGAATTGGAAAGAGCAAAAACATAAAGTCCTTATATTTATCAATTTTCATAACTTTTCCAATTGGGGTTTCCAAAACCCCACCTAAGACTCAATTCCAATGCGTTAGAAAAGCCAACCTAGAGGATGAAATCCGAATGAAAAGAAGCCACAGATCTGGCTCAAATCCCGGAGGACCCCTGAAGCCCATGATCTGACTGTGAGCCCCGGGAGAACAGGAGATTTGCCTGGCTGTGTCCCCAGAGCCTAGGGCCTATGTGATGACTGAATGGATGGATGAATTTCTAACTGGCCTCAAGCCCTTTCACGTAGCTACCCTCTCCTCCTCGGTCCCCCAAGCCAGCTCCAGGTGCCCCAGCTGCCCTTTCCCTGGGGGGGCAGCAGGTGCATCGTCTCCTGACCAGTCACCCTGCTCCCTGACCTCTCAGGCTCTGCTCCCTGAAAAACAGACATAATTGGACCAGGCTGACTCTGTTCCCTCCCACGCCCATGCCTAGAACCTCTCCTGGTTCCTGTCTGCCAGCCTAGTCCAGCTACTTAGGGCATCTGCTCTAGGCCTGGACGCTTCGCCCTACACTGCTGCCCACCGCAGCTCCGGGGCCCTAAGGGCAAGAGAGGAGATGCAGCCTGCCCTGCTTTGATATTTTGAGTTTATAAATAGGAATTGGTGGAGAAGTGGAGCAAATGAAAGGAAGCACGAGTTGGGGGAGGAGGGGAAGGGAAGGAACTTTGGGGTGTGAGGGAGGGAGTGGGGGGAGAAGAGTACCACTGAGGCAGGAATGGAGGCTGGAGGGGGAGTAGAAGGGAGAAAGGAGGTGGGAAAGAAGCACTGAGAAGAGAGAGGGTGGGGCAGGGGTGGGGGCAGGTGGACCCGAGAGTACAGAACAAAGGAAATTCTTAGGAGGAGGAACAAGGAGGGTGGGAGGGGATTGAAACCCGGTGAAGATGTCCTTGCCCAGCGTGAAGAAGCAACTCAGATTCTGCCCTCAGCAGCCGTGTGAGGCATCGAGGCAGTAGACGGGTGAGCTGCCAGCCTTTCCTGGTCAGGCCAGTCCCTGTCCTGTCGGTGGAGGGATGCTGGGGAGCTTCCTAAATACTCCTCTGCACCTCCTCATGTCATCCCTAGAGTGGAAATAGTGCCGGCTTCCTAGGGCTGCGTGTGGGTGGTGGAGAGCCCTGTGCATGGGCCCTGGACCTGGCTGGAAGGCAGCCCAAGGGAACCTGGAGCCAGTCTAACAAACCCCAGCCTCAGTTCCCTGGGACCCAGGGTCAGTTAGCACAATGCCCCACCCATCAGAAGGGCAGAGAAACACACTTCTTTGGAAGAAGAAGCTTTCTCTCTCATCCCCAGTCCCTGCCCACCACAAATGAAATCAAGTAAAATCAGGTGCTCCGAATAGAGGGCAGTCTGCACCTGCCTCCAGGCGGCGGGGGGAGAAGGATCACAACCAGGCCTGACCCGCCTCTCTGGCGGCCTGCCGGCTCCGCTGCCTTCTCAGCTGTCACATGCTGACCCACCATCCTGCCTGCCCTTCCAGGAGGAGTTTGGGGCCAGCGCAGCCCTGCTGTCTGCCAAGGAAGCTCTGTTGGTCTGGTGCCAGCGGAAGACGGCCTGCTATGCCAATGTCAACATCACCGACTTCTCCCACAGCTGGAGTGACGGACTCGGCTTCAGTGCCCTTATCCATGCACACAGGTGCGCGTGAGGGAGAGCAGACCCAGCACCCTCCCAGCCCGACCTGGCCTGAGGCCGGCTTCAGCCTCCCTCCTGGAGGCCTTCACCACCAAGCCGACTACCGAGAATGGGCTTGGGTCCTCAACCTGCTCATCTCCCACATCCCTCTGGGCCCTGAACCCTGGACCTGGGAGTAGAGATGGCTGATGGCCAAGGCCCTCGCCCTTTCCTAGGAAACCTCATGGAATTGGCCAGGTTTGCCTTGACCCCTGCCTTTCTCCAATGTCTGTGTCATCGCTGACTCTATTCTCAGTCCTCTCCCTCGCAAGTACCTACCCTTTTGAGCTTCTCCCCCTACCCACAAGCCAGGCCCCTGAGCGAAATTAGCGTTCCTCTCTCTACAGGTGCCCTATTCCTTCATTAGGGTCTCAGGTTACCGGCAGGGGAAACCAATACCCGGGTGGCCAATAGGAGCTTGCTTGCCTTTGTAACAAGTCCACTTAAACCCAAGCAGTAAATTTCTCTGGTGAAGAGCTTTGCCTGCTTTCTGTCCAGGCCAGACCTGCTTGACTACTGCTCCCTGCGTCCCGAGCGCCCACTACACAACCTCGACTTGGCTTTCCGTGTAGCTGAGCAGGAGCTGGGCATTGCTCAGCTGCTGGACCCCGAGGACGTGGCTGCTCTCCAGCCCGATGAACGCTCCATCATGACCTACGTCTCCCTCTACTACCACCACTTCTCCCGCCTGCACCACGAGCAGACTGTCCAGAGGAGACTCGCTAAGGTTGGTGAAAGAGCAGAGGTGGCCTCGAGGAGAGATGAGCATGGGCTCTGGAGTCAGACCTAGGTTTAAAGCCTGCGTCTGCCACTTCCTAGTTGTGTGGCCTTGGCCATGTCCCCTAACTTTACCGTGCGTCCTCTGTCCATTGGAGCCCATAATGCTTGGGGTGACAGAAGGCTGCTATGAGTGCTTGGGAGTGTGAGCACAGTGCCTGGCAAACAGGGAAAGCCAGGTGAGCACCATCCTCTCCAGTCCCTCCCCTCTCCCCCTGCTCGTAGGCTGTTAAGCCCCTAATGAGATTGAAAGGCTCAGAGAGCCAGACTCTGCAAGGACAAGCACAGAAGCAGCTGTGCTGGGCGCAGTCCATGTTTTCGGGGCTCTCATACTCTGGGCACAGCGGCAGGCATGGAAGCCTGGGGAGACTGTTCTCAGGGTTGGTGTCTCGGTTGGGCATGGGGGAGAAGATCCAGGCCAAGGGCTCTGAGCTGTTTTAGGGATGTGGGGGCCTCAGGAAAGGGAAAGGTGGCTCAGAAAAAGAATAGTATTCCCCAGAAGTGAGGCCAAATGGGGTAAAATAAGATGGAGGAAAGCAGGGCGGGTGCCCCACACTCCTGGGTCTAAGTGTGCAATGCAGGCAAACCTGATTCTCTGGGGGCTGGGAGGACCCCACTTTAGTGCAACCTCAGCTAGGGGAAAGAGCCTCCACCCACCTGGGCAACGTTGGCAGTCACCGAGCATCCAAAAGGGGAGCACCTCCATTCCAGGGCCTGCCCCGAGGTGCTGCCCGAGGCCTTCCCGTGCCTCCCCCAGATCCTGCTTCAGCTCCAGGAGACAGAGGAGCTGCAGACCCAGTACGAGCAGCTGGTGGCCGACCTGCTGCGCTGGATTGCAGAGAAGGAGGTGCAGCTAGAGGCACGGGATTTCCCAGACTCCCTGCCTGCCATGCGTCAGCTACTGGTGGCCTTTGCCTTCTTCCGCACCCAGGAGAAGCCACCACGGCTGCAGCAGCGAGGGGCCATAGAGGCCCTGCTCTTCCGGCTGCAGACGGCACTCCGAGCCCAGAATCGCAGGCTCTTCCTGCCTCACGAGGGCCTGGGCCCCGCAGAGCTGTCCCAGCGCTGGGCAGTCCTGGAGCGGGCAGAGGCCTCAAGAAGCCAGGCCCTGCTGCAGAGGATCCTACAGCTAGAGCGGCTGGAAACCCTGGCCCGGCGCTTCCAGCGCAAGGCAGCCCTCAGGGAGAACTTTCTGACGGACACAGAGCAAATGTTGGACCAGGCCACAGCTGCCGCCCCGCCAGCCAGCCTGGCCACAGTGGATGCAGCTGCCCAGAGACTGGGCATGCTGGAGGCCAGCATCCTGCCCCAGGAGGGGCGCTTCCAGGCCCTGGCCGAGATTGCAGACATCCTTCAGCAGGAGCAGCACCATGGCTGGGCAGATGTGGCCCGCAGGTGAGCCTGGGGTGCGGAAATCATCCTCAAAACAGGCTAAGGCCTTCCTATCATATCCCTATGTTTACCTGTGCCCATTCCTGGCCATAGAGGTCTGATCTATAGGTTCAGGGCTCTCTTTAAAAGATCTAACTCCCACCGATGCCTGAAGTTCCAGCGCCCTCAATTCCCCATTTTTAGTAAAGCACTGCCCTTTCTAGATACTTCTTACCAACTCATTCACTGAACAAGTATTTGTTGTCTACTACGTCCCAAGCACAGTTCTAGGCACTGGAGATTGAGTAGTGAGGAGGAGAAACCATAATGCCTCCCCTCACAGAGCTTACACACTACTAAGGAAAACAGACAAATTAAAATAGATATATAGTACGTGCAATAGTGATTTAAAAAAATGGTAACATAAGATAGGGGATTATGAGGTGCCAACATGGGGGGCGGGGGTTAGATCAGGTGGCCAGAGGAGACTGACTTTTGAGCAAAGACCAGGAAGAAGCAGAGACCAGAAGAGGGGGCCAGCTGTAGAGATACGGGGACACACTATACCAGGCATAGGGAAGACACATGCCTGCCACGTTTGGAAAATAGCATGGAGGCCACTGTTGGTCAAAGTTAACAAGTAGTGGTTGAGGTCAAGGAGGTACAGGGGCAAAGGGTGGGGGCAGAGATCGTGCTGGGATCTGTAGGACACAGTAAAGATGGGATTTACTCACAGAAGGATGGGGAATTCAACACGGGAGGGCTGGAATGAAGGAGTGGCACAATCTGACTCCTGTTCGACAATGATCGTTCTGGATGCCATGTCAGGCACAGACTGAAGGGACAGAAGCAAAGACCACTTATGCAGCTATTGCAATAATCTAGGCCAGAGAAGCAATGCAGGTGATGAGAAATGGTGGGATTTTGCATATATTTTGAATCCAAGAGGATTTACAGACAGATCAGATGGGGGTGTGAGAAATTCAGTTATCAAGCCCTTTAGCCCAGGCACCTAGAAGGATGGAGTTGCTATCATCGGAGATGGAGATTGGAAAGGTTTGGGGGCCCTGTTGGCCTGAGCCACACAGACCCTCCATCTAGCTTCTCTGCCTGTGTTTAAGAAGCAGGAACACAGTGCCCCGACAGCCATAGGCTAGAATGCTCCAAGCCCCCAGTCACTGGGCTCAGGCTCCTCCATGACAGCCAAGCACCCCCACCAGGTGTAGACCCCAAGGTGGCTTCCCTATCCCAGCCCAGTGAAGACCCCACCCCACCCCTTATTTTCACATCCTCCAGGCAACTGGAGATCACTGGGCGCTGGGAGCAACTCCTTCGGCGTCTCCAAGGGCAGAAGAAGCAGATGGCAGGTGTGCAAGCTGTGCTGAGCCTGCTGCAGGAGGTGGAGACTGCCTCCAACCAGCTCAAGGAGCTACAGGTGGGCCCTGGACCAGCAGGCCCCTGGGTGACACAGCACCAACACTTGTGATGACCCAGCACTCTGGGACAGCAGTGATCACTTGTCCATCCCTGGCCAGGTGCTGGCCAGCTCCACGGCCTGTGGGCAGCAGCTGGCTGAGACCGTGGAGCTGCTGCAGAAGCATGACCTGCTGGAGGCCCAGGTCTCAGCCCACGGGGCCCATGTGCGCCATCTTGGCCTCCAGACCTCGCAGCTGGACTCCTCTCTGGGTACTACTGTGGAGGTGCTGCAGGCCAAGGCCCAGGCACTGGCCCAGCTTCACGGGAGCCTGGTGTCTCTTCTAAGGGCCCGGTAAGAGCTCACCCAGCTCTCCTACCTTCTCTAGAACTTTTCTGGAACCCAATTTACCTCCTGCCCTGGTTAAAATACTGCTAACTTGGCAACTTCCTCCACATTGGCCTTCACCTCTAAGTCTTCTGTTCCCTGTTATCAGGAAAAAGAAAACTCCTATCTAAGGGGGAGTGTCTGAGCCTGGTGGGGAGCCCCCTCCCCAGTCCCTTTGGTGCCCCTTGCCATCCCTCAGGCGCACCTTGCTGGAGCAGACCCTGCAGCAGGCAGAGTTCCTGCACAACTGTGAGGAGGAGGAAACCTGGTTGAGGGAGCACGAACAGCTGGTGGAGGATGAAGCCCTGGGCCGGGACCTTAGCCAGATCAGAGCAGCCCTGCAGAAACACAAGGTACGTGTGACCCTGTGCCCTGCCCCAGTCCCCACCTGGCCCTTCCCTTTCCTTCCCTTCACCCAGCTCTGCACCCTGCCAGGCCCTGGAAGTCGAGCTCCGCCACCACCAGGCCATGTGCACTGATCTCGTGCGGAGGGGATGCGACCTGGGAGCCCGCGGGCACCCCACGTGGCCAGACCCCAGGGAGCGGGCCCAGGCACTGCAGGGCGCATGGCAGCGGCTCCGGGGCTCCACAGCCAGGCGGGGCGCTCGGCTGCAGGCGGCTATGCTTGTCCAGGAGGTAGTTAGGCTGCGGATGCAGGGGGGGGCCGGGCAGGCATGTGGGGTCGGCCCCGTGCCCAGCCTGCCCTCCTGCCCGCAGTACTTCAGTGATGCGGCTGACGCGGCCTCGTGGCTGCGGGAGCAGCAGTCGGCCCTGGAGAGCGCGTCCCGCGGGCGGGACCAGACGGCCGCGGCCCTGCTGCTGCGCCACCAGCGACTGGAGCGTAGCCTGCACGCCTTCGGGACGGAGCTACGGCGACTGGACGAGCAGGCGCGGGCGGCCGCAACCCAAGTGTCGCTTACCGTACGTGTGGGATGGCAAGGATCCAGAACTACAGGCCTCCAGCACCAAATGCACATGTGGTCTGAGTACTATGCCCCCTCTCCCATGCCCACACACAGAGGGTGGAAATGGGAGGGCTTTTGTGGCCCCTGACCTGGGAACCTTCGCTTCCGGCTTGGGGTGCCCCACCCCTCCTCAGCAACTTCTTATTGGCTGCCCCAGTCCGATTAGTGGAATCTTGTCTGCATGCTTGTAGAAGTCATCTGAGGATAGTTTGGTTTTGCTCATTTTGCCCACCAGTTTCCATGCATTAATCGGGTCCCTCCTGGAACCACCCCAGGTACAACCATTGGCCCCACCCTGCCAAGCCTCGTGTTTAGGGGAATCCCCTCTGGACACACTGCCCTGTGTCCTGTCAGCACAGGTGGTATCTGCCCTGAGCTCTCCAAAGGAAGGCCCGAGGAACCTCCGGACCTGGAGTGAGGTTTCCTGCCACTCTGGGCCCCCAAGCACTCAGAAGATGGTCCTCTCCGCTGAGCTTGACCCTGACTTTGACCCTAACACCATACTCCAGACACAGGACTGCTTGAACCAGGACTATGAGGGCCTGGGGGCCCTGGCAAAGGTAAGTAACACTTCTTGTTCAAGAAATGTTCATGGAACACCTACTCTGTACTGGACCCTGAACCGGGAGTCCAGAGACAGAGCAGTTGACTGGACGTGCTCACTGCCCCCAAGGAGTTTACACAGGCAGAGAAGAGGAGAAACTGGTCATTAGATGGCGGTGGGTGTGATGGAAGCCCAGGTCAGGCTGGGAGTCAGGGAGGGCATCTCTGAGGGGAGGCCATTTAGGCTGTGACTGGAACAAGGAGAGGTTGAGAGCAGGCAAAGCCAGGGGGAGGGCAGGAGAGATGGGGGAGACCATACCCTAGGCAGTACCTATCGCCAGGCAGGCAGGAGGCCCTGGAGGAGTAAAGACCAGAGTGCCTGGAGCTTGGAAGTGAAGCTGAGAGTGGCAGATGGCTGGAGGAGAGCCTGGAGGGGAGAAGGGCGGGGCTAGGCAGCACCAGGTCCCACAGAAGTGTGACTTGTCCCTAAGAGCCAAGGGCTAGATCAAAAGAGCACACTCTACCAGGGCCCTTGACCTGACATCAAGCTCTTGTCAGCTCCTTCCCCTGGACCTCCAACAGAGGGCGCAGGGCCCAGCAGTGGGGCAGGGGACTTCTCTCACCCTGGGGGGAAGGGTATGGGGTCCTGCTCTGAGTGCCCTAGGGAGAAACTGGCCCTTGCCCCAACCTTGGGCCGGCCTCTCCTCAGCACCGCAGAGCTCAGTTGGAGGAGGCAGTGGCCCTATTTGGCTTCTATGACTCATGTGGAGAGCTGCAGTCATGGCTGGAGAACCAGACCGCACTGCTCCAAATGCTGCAGCCCCAGGCGGATGACTTGGAAGCCACGCGGCTCAAGTATAAGGTACTGCCCCTGTGGAGCCAAGGTGGGCGTCTTGGCTGCTTGGCCCTGCGGCCTTTCCGAATTCCTGTCCTTCTCCCTCCCCGCCTGCTCCTGCCTCTCCGTTATTCACTCCTGTGTCCCACTTCTCCATGTTAACTGTAGTCTTGTCTGGGAAGAAGAAGCAAGGGATCTGGCCTTGAATTATTTTGTTTTTATTGAGGTATAATTGATACACAACCTGATAGTAGTTGGAGGTATGCAACATATTAGCAACTTTCAAAAATGCAACACAGGATTATTAACTATAGTCTCCAAACTATATATTCCATCCCCATGACTTACTTACATTATAGCTAGAAATTGGCACTTTTTGACCCCCTTTACCCATTTCACCCACCGCATAATGCCATCTTTTGGCATAATGCCATCTTTTGTACAGTGGTATATATGTATATCACATTTGGTTTTGATTTTATTTTTTAATAAATGTTTATTCACTTTTGAGAGAGAGAGAGAGCATGAGTAGGGGAGGGGCAGAGAGAGAGGAGGACAGAGGATCCAAAGTGGGCTGGTGAGCCTGGTGTGGGGCTCTAACTCACAAACCATGAGATCATGACCTGAGACAAAGTCAGACGCTCAACCAACTAAGCCACCCAGGTGCCCCTCTTTTTTTTTTTTTAAGTTTTATTATTTATTTTGAAAGAAAGCATGTGTACACCCACCAGCTCTCAATCAGGGTAGGAGCAGAGAGGGAGGGAGAAAGCAAGAATCCCAAGCAGGCTCCCTGATATCAGCACACAGCCAGACTGGGGGCTCAATCTCACGAACCAAACAGTGAGATTGTGACCTGAGCTGAAATCAAGAATCAGAAGCTTAACCAACTGAGCCGCCCAGGCACCCCTTTGCCACATTTTCTTTGTCCATCCATCACTGGACGCTAGGTTGCTTCCATATGTTGGCTATTGTAAATAATGCCTCTATGATTATGGGGGTGTAGCTATCTTTTCAAATTAGTGTCTTCATTTTCTTTGGATTAAATACCCAGACGTGAAATTGCTGAATCATAGGCTGGATCTATTTTTCATTTTTTGAGGAACCTCTGTATTATTTTCCATAGTTGCTGCACCAGTTTATATTCCTACCAACACAATGGCTTCCTTTTTTCCACCTTCTTGCCAACACTTATTTCTAGCCATTTTTTAATCTTTTATTTAAGAAAAATTTGTTTAACGTTCATTTTTGAGAGAGAGACAGAGACAGAGTGTGAGCCGGGGAGGGGTAGAGAGAGAGGGAGACACAGAATCTGAAGCAGGCTCCAGGCTCTGAGCTGTCAGCACAGAGCCCGATGCAGGGCTCAAGCCCACAAACTGTGGATTATGACCTGAACTGAAGTCTGACGGTTAACCGACTGAGCCACCCAGGAGCCCCTCTAACCATTTTTTTTTTTTTTTTGAGAGAGAGTATGCACAAGCTGGGGAGGGACAGAGAGATAGAAATTCTGAAGCAGGCTCCACACTGACAGCAGAGACCCCAACGTGGGGCTCAAATTCACGAACCATGACATCATACCTGAACCAAAGCTAGATGCTTAACCAGCTGAGCCACCCAGGTGCCCCTATTTATAGTCTTTTTGAAAACAGCCATCCTGACTGGTGTGAGGTGACATCTTGCTGTTATTGTGATCTGATAAGGGTTGATGCTGAACATCTTTTCCTGTGTCTGTTGGCCACCTGTATGTCATCTTTGGAGAAATGTCTGTTCAGGTCCTCTGCCTGTTTTGCAAGCAGATTATTTGTTTTGGGTGTTGTATTTATTGTTGTGTACGGTCTAAGATAGGGATCCAGTTTCATATTTTGCACATGGCTGTCCAGTTTTCCCAACACCATTTATTGACGAGACTATCTCTTCCCCATTCTTGGCTCCTTTGTCATAAATTAAGCAACTGTATGTGCACGGGTTTATTTCTGGGCTCTCTATTCTGTTCCACTGATCTATTTGTTTTTATGTCAATACCACATTATTTTGATCATTATAAATAATTACTACAGTTTACTATAGTAAACTATACAGTTTGAAATCAGGGAGTGTGCTGCCTTAACTGATGTCTTGAGAAAGACTTTCTTTTTCTCAAGATTGTTTTGGCTATTCCACACAAATTTTAGGATTTTGCATTTCCGTACAAGTTTTAGGATTGTTCTATATCTGTGAAAAATGCTATTAGAATTTTTATCAGGATTATAGTAAATGTATAGATTGCTTTGAGTGGTTTAGACATTTTAACAATGTTAATTCTTCTAATCCATGTGCACAGAATATATTTCCATTTGTGGGTTTTTTTTTTTTCCCAACTTCTTTCATTGATGTTTTCAGTGTACAGGTCTTTTATCTCTTCAGTTACTTATTCGTAGGTTTTTTTTTTTTTTTTTTTTAATGCAATTGTAAATTAGATTGTTTTCTTAATTTCTCTTTCTGGTGATTCATTCATTATTAGTGTATAGAAATGCAAAATATTCCTTTATATTGATTTTGTACCTTGAAACTTTACTGAATTCATTTATTCTAACACTTCATTGGTGGAATCTTTAGGGTTTTCTATATATAATACCACGTCATCTGCAAATAATAACAGTTTTATTTCTTGTTTTATAATTTGGATACCTAGCCTTGAATTTTTAAAGGGCCCTCCCAGCCCTTTAAGGACAGAGACCCCAGTCCTTCCAGAGGGATGCTGCTCAGACACCTGCACAGCAGAGCATATCAGGTCATTTGTAGTCTTGAGTGCGGTGTGGGAAGAGAAGAAACTCAGGCCCTGGGTCTTCCTTTTCCCAGAACTTCCTCACTGCCCTGGCTGTGGGAAGGGGCTGCTTGACTGAGGTCAGCAGCTCTGCTGAGCAGCTGAAGCAGAGATGTCCTGAAGATGCTCCCAGAATTCAGCAACAGCAGGAGGAACTGAGCCAGAGGTAAGACGGAGGGAGCACAGAGCAGTGGGGACAGGCTGGATGCTTTGCCCGGGCCTGCACGCCTGCTGATGTGCCTCTGGAGATGCCAGGAGGAAACACCGGACATGTCAGAGACAGGAGAGGGCATGGGGACAGGCAGCCCGGCAGCAGCTATTGTGTGAACCCCCGGCCGCGGCCCCGGTATGGCTGTGGAGATGTCCCTGTGACAGAGACATCCCTGTTCGCTCTGCTCAGGTGGGGGCAGCTGGAAGCCCTGAAGAAAGAGAAGGAAATGCAGCTGGCACGCACCACGGACGTGTGCAGTTTTCTGCACAAGTGCAGATCCACACAGGTCCAACTGCGAGACCTGACACTCCAGCTGGAAACCCTGGAGCTGGGGCAGTCAGAGGACAGCCACCGTGTCCTGCAGCTGGCCCAGCAGAAGATGCCAGCACTGGAGAGAAGCGTGTACCACTTGAAGAGGATCACCATAAAGTATGGCCTGGGTTCGGGCCCTGGGAGGCAGGGGAGGACTGAGCAGGGTTGTGGCATGAGGAATGGGACAGAAATTGGAGGACAGGCTGGATGTGCTGTCTGAAGGGCAGGGGCACAGGTGGGGACACGGAGTGAGAAAATGCTCATGGGGAAAGGGCAGGCCACACAGGCTTGCTGTCCCACGGTGAGGGGGAGGCAGGAGTGCAGAGTCAACACCACTTTGCCTGGGGACTCCGAGCCCGGACACCAGGGCAGGGCACTGACTGGGCCGTGGGTCCTATCTCCCAGAGCTGAAGAGGCGGGCCCCACAGAGAATCAGTGCCTGAGAGGACAGGTGGAGACGCTGCAGGGGCTGCTGGAGCAGGTACAGCAGCACGTGGCCCGACAGGCCAGGGCCCAGGCCGAGGTACGGACACGGCAGAGCTTCCTACAGGACAGCCAGCAACTGCTGCTGTGGACGGAGGGCGTCTGGGCTCGGCTGCACAGTGAGGAGAAGGCAGTGGACGTGGCCTCGGCCCAGAGGCTGCTGATGGAGCACGGAGACCTTCTAGAGGAGATACGGCTGCAGCAGGAGAGGTCCGGACGGGAGGCGGGATAGGATGTGCCTCAGGCCGGCTAAGGCCTGTGGGGACAGGACATCAGAGAGGGAGAGGCAGGAAGCAGGGCATCACTCAGGGTTGTAGTCCAGGCTGGTGTCCAACAGGTGCTTGGGGCAGGCTTTAAGGAGGGGGACGTAACCACTGGTCCGGCGTCCTGAATGCTTCAGGGAGGGACACAGGGCAGAATCTGAACTTCCTGGAAGGTTCTGTCAAGTGTAGACCTGGCCATACCCCATCCAGGTGAACTTGATGGACTGTTTGAAATCAGGACAGCCTAGTCTCCCAAGCAATTCTGGGTAACCAGAATGGGAACCCCTGGAGTCAGATGGCTCAGGACCACCTCCCCTCCCCCCATGGGACTAAGATACCCAACTCCTCAGCATGGCAACGCCTCTCCTCCTGCGGGGACGATGCTACAGGTCTTCAGGCAGTCAGGGTCACCCGGTACAGTCTACAGGCTGTGCCCTGCACGAGAGACCCTGACAGGTAGCCAGGTGGTCACTGAATCCATCCCGTCCTTTGTGCTCAAGACTCTACAAATGGTTCAGGGCAGCATCAGCTCAGAGGAAGTGGAGCCTTCAAGCTGTGTGCCTGTGGGCCCTTTGTAAATACTCATGGCCTGGCAGTGGCCTTGCAGTCAGGCATGTATGCGGTTTGAGTGCTGTTTCTACTTGACTTTGCATCGGCATTGGGATGCTCCCCCGGAGCAAGGGTGTAACAAACCGGGAGCAGAGAAAGTATTGAGACCTCAGTAGTGTGCGAGGCCTGTTACGTTCTGTGCATCACTAGTGGGCCAGGGCACAGCTGCCCCGTGGAACAAGTGAACCAGTGGGTCTAACCGGCCTCAGACCTCCTGCCAGCTACCCTTCTATCAGAGCTCCAAAATGACCCAGTGAGAGGGGAGGAAGCGGGGTGAGAAGGAGATGGGGTTTGACCACCTTCCTGTCGTCCTGGATAGGCTGCAGCAGCTGGAGGCCCGGGGCCAGCCCATTGCAGCCTCGGACTCTCCGGACTCCCAAGAGGTGGCCCGTGTTCTGAGGCTCCTGAGCCAGCGAGGCTGGGGACTGCAGGCCGCCTGGGAGCAGAGACGGCAGCAGCTGCAGGAGGAGCTGGAGCTGCATAGATTCAGCAGAGATGTAGATGACTTCACTGCCACTTGTGCCAGCCACGAGGCCTTCCTGCGGCAGGGCCGCCTTGGGGTAGGAAGTCTGGAATACAGGGCTGCGGTGATGCTTCCCCATCACTGGAGGGAGCTTTGAAGTCAGTAGGCAGGGGTGAAGGGGTGCTGGCGGCCCTGGGATGGCAGTGGGCGATAGGGTGCTGACCCCTGTCATCCCAAGTATGACCCCAGGTCTCTGCACCCCCAGGAGGATGTGGGGGAGGCCCAGAGCCTGCTGCAGCAGCACCAAGAGTTTGGACACCTGCTGGGCATCCTTGGGCCTCGAGCAGAGGCTCTGCGGGCACGTGGCAAGAAGCTGGCCCAGAGCCGACACCCTGCTGCGCACAAGTGAGCAAGGCCCGTCTGGGCAGCGCCTACCGCCCTTTCTCAGCCTACAAAGCCTGTCGCCCTGAGGCCGGGGGACAGTGTGGGGAGTAGGGGAGCGGCCGGGTGCACCCCAGGCTGCGGTGGGCCTTAGAGTGGAGCCCTCCCTAGACCCTCCCCCATTCCACCTGGCCTCCAGGGTCAGAGCGCAGCTGCAGAGCATCCAGGGACGGTGGACCGGGGTCCAGGAGAGGAGTGAGCAGAGGAAGAGGCAGCTGCTGTCCTCCCTCCAGCTCCAGGTGAGGGGGCCAGCCCAGGTGCACGAAGCCTCCCCAAGAGGAGTGCCTAGGAGTCTATCACTGCACTAACAGTTGTGTGCTCTGCAGAGCCCTTGATAGTTTCCAAAGCGTTTTCCCACGTTAGGTCCTTGACCCTCATAGCGCTTCTTGTGAGACAGGCATTATGGCTCAGATTTTTCCTGATGAAGAAAACAAGCTGAGCCCACACTGTTCAGAGTCAAGACTGGACCCGAAGTCTTGATAGACCTCCTTGCCATCCTTCATCTGGCTTTGCCCCTTCCCCATCATTTCTGGCCACACTCTAGGCTCATGCATGGGCCACGGGCACCAGCTGCAGACCTAGGCTCTGCCGGATAGTTGCTCAGCCCCCATAGGGGCTCAGAGCTGCACCAGTCCACAGGCCTCCTCTACCATAAGCCTATTAGGAGAGAAATGATCACACATCATTTGATGTGAGCTGGGGGAGCGGGGACTGCTCAAGTGCTCCTCTTATCTGGGCACAGGACACCATGGGGCCCAGGCCATCAGTCCCCGGGCATCTTCCTACTGTGAGGGAGTAATGTGAGGGAGAAACATTTCTGTCCTGTTCTCAGCTTCCCTGTCTCTACATGGGAGCAATAACCCCAGCCCCCCCTTGCACACTAGGATTGGATCTGGGCCATTGGGAGTCTGTGAGACCCCTCCCCCTCAGCCCTGGTTGTAAGACCTATTTTCTCCTGGTTCTTGAGCAGAAATGGAAACAGGATGTGGCAGAGCTGATGCTGTGGATAGAGGAGAAGGGGCTGATGGCAGCACATGGGCCTTCCCAAGAGCCCAGCAACATCCTGCAGCAACTCAAGCTGCACAGAGCAGCTGAGCGAGCGCTGCTGGCCACCTACGGGCACATGGAGGCCCTGCAGCAGGTGGGGGCAGTGGACACAGGGCACAGGGCCTCCTCCTCCTCCTCAGACTCCCAGCCCAGAATTGCCCTTCAGATTCTTTACTGCTACCTCGGACATAGGATCCCCCAGATTCCTCCTCTGCTCGGCTGGGTACCTCTTTGTCTTGGCACCCAAACCAACCCAGAAAGTATCCATCATCTCTTCCCCACCAACCTCAGCTCAGCCCAGCCCAGCCCAGCCCAGCCCAGCCCACCCCACCCCACCCCACCCCCAGCTCCTAGGGCAGCTCCAATGCCTGCTACGTCTACCTGAACAAAGCCTTCTCTACCATAGTCTGATGCCTGCTCCCCCCGCTTACTCTGCTCTACTTGGTGGTATCAGAGGAAAACCCTCTCACCTCTGTCAAGATTTGGGGCCACATGAAATTCTTGAGCCCTGGAAGCCTGTGGAACGCAGCCTGTAGCCAGCTACCCCTTCCCCCACCTCTGCCACCTGGGTCCAGCCTGCTGTGGCCGCTCATGGTACCAGCAACTCAACGAAACTCGCTTGGTCTTTGCGTCCACCCCAGGTTGGGAGACAGCTGTTGAGCAGCAGGCTCCATGCCCAGGAAGATGTGCAGGGCAGCCTCCAGGGCCTGAGTGACAAGTGGGAAGAGTTGAAGCACAAGATGGCAGAGCGTGGGGACCAGCTCCAAAAAGCTAGGCAGCAGACCCAGCTTCTGCGGCTGCTGCAGGTCAGCTGGAGGGACAGGGCACGGGAAGGAGACTAAGCCTGCACTGAGCCAGGCAGGGTGAGAGCAGGCAGGACAGGAAGGGGGGGGGCTGCGGAGCAGGAGTCTGGGGTATTCTACTAACTCTGGATTAGCCCTGGGAAGTCCTGCAGTCTTAAGAGGCCTCTAGCCTATGGCAAGTTGAGCCTGGCTTTGCCCTCCTATAGGCCAATACAGAATCGTCTCCTGTGTACCCCATGTGTGTGGTCACCGCAACTTGCATCCCCGTGGAGGAAGAAGCATGAGGGGACAGGAGTGGTCATGAGGCTCAGGGGGAAGGCGGGAGGTGGACGACGGTAGAGGCAGCAGGTCCTCGGTGAATCTGTTAAGCTGCAAGCAGCGTGGTGTCAGAGTCCAAGAACTTGCATGCCTGTACTCCAGAGCTAGTGCAGCACCTTGCACCTTCCCCAGGATGCCAAGGAGAAGATGGAGCAGCTGGAGGGGGCTCTGCAGAGTGCAGAACCAGGGCAGGACCTGGGCTCAAGCCGGCGGCGACAGAAACAGCACTGCCAACTGGAAAGCGAGAGCCAGGCGCTGGCCAGCAAGATGGCTGCCCTCGTCGCCCAGGCAGAGCGGGGACTCACCTCCCAGACCGTCAGGGAAGAGACCCAGAAGTACCTGCAGAGGTACCCGCCTGCTTGTTCCATCTTCACTCCGCTGTGTGCCACCCCCACCATGTGAACGTGAGGATTGATTCCACCCAGGGAGCCCTGCGGTGGCATCTGCAGGACCTGAGTTCTCCAAATCTCTGTCCCTTACAAGAGGGGTCGTTTCTGGGATAGGAAGACCGGAGACCCCAGCTAGGCATGCCCAGCACCCCAAATCGGAAGTCATACAGGTCAACTGAGTGAAAGCTTGGGCCTTGAGCCCTCTCCAGCCACTTCCCCCTCACCAGTTGAGGCTTTGCCCCATCCCTACTTTGTTCCTCGTGAGTCCCTGGCTGGGCTACACAAAGCACCGAGGGTCTTGTCCCCATCTGCTCCCAGCATCCGCCATCTCTTCTGTGTCCACCCAGATTCGAGTCCCTGCGGGAACATCTGGCCACTCGGCACGTACAGCTGCAGGCCTCACTTGAGCTGTACCGGTTCTACCAGCTGAGCGACCTGGAGCTCACTTGGGTGGCTGAGCACATGCCCAGAGCCAGCTCCACCAGCTCCACCAGATGCTTGAATGGTGCTCAGAGACTTTGCCACAAGCATGAGGTAGTGCCCCCCATTTTCTCCCGGGATCCCTGACATCCCATTCCTAGACCTTAGAAGCCCTCTGTCACTGCTCAGGGTGTCCTGATTTCTAAGTCTCTGCCCTCAGTTATCCCCTTCCCAGGAGTGTTGTCTCGGTGGGGCCCGGAGCCGCATCCACGGCTCCGTTCCAGGCACCCCGTGACAAAGGGAACCCCAGAGGCGGCAGCTCCTCATGCTGTTCTGTGGCAGGTGCTCCAGGCACAGGTGAAAGCCCACCAGGGACAGGTGCAATGGGTGCTGGGTTCCGGACGGAGCCTCGCAGCCTCGGGGCACCCCCAAGCCCAGCGCGTCATGGAACAGTGCCAGAAGCTGGAAGGCCTCTGGGCAGAGCTGGAACGGACGTGTGAGGTACAGGCCCAGTGCCTGCAGCAGGCTGTTGCTGTCCAGCAGGTAAGATGCAGAGAGCTCACAGGATCAGGGGAAGTGGCAGAAGGGAGGCAAACTCTGTGAGTGAGGTGTGCAGGACTGGGACTCTTGGGGCACTGGGTCAATGGTGAGAACCTTGGCCCAGGAGGTTGGGTGGTCCCCACGTAGGCACAGAACCCTCTTTGTGCTGGCTGCTGGAGAGCCTGGCATCATGTCCACAAGGGGTGGTGGAGGGTCCTATGTGAGATCGTCGAGGTGAAGTGGTTTAATTCTTGGCAGTATTTTCTGGCTGCATCAGAACTGGAGGACTGGGTGAAGGAGAAATGGCCACTGGTGAGCAGTCAGGACTATGGTGGAGACAAGGCAGCCACTGCCAGGCTCATTGGGAAGCACCAGGTACCATGTTCCAGGCATCCACCGCACAGTCTGCACTAGGGTGTCGATGAGCCACGAGGAGAGGGTTGTCACATTCCCAAAAGGCACATCTACTAAGCGGCACAGAGCCCTGCTCTTGCTTCCTGACAACACGGCCAGTTCCTTTCCTGCCCAACCCCAAATCATGCAAGACCCTTGTTCCTCCCCAGTGCTCCCTTTCTTCAGAGGCAACACTTTGAAGAACGCCTGCCCCCCTTTTGTAGTCCCTTGACCAGTTTATACCCCTGTAGCCTCAGGATTTCTCTGCCTTCTCTTCTTCCTCTCGCCCCAGTACTTTGTCCTCGCTTGGGGTCACCTGTTCTAACCCTCTCCGTGTTTTCCGCAGAATTCTCCCTCCCACACTTTGAATGTCATTCTTTGAGTTAACTAAATGCCCTCCAGAAACCTATCTTCCTCCACAAGCATTCTCTAGTTAAAGGGAGAGAGGCCTGGACCACCCTCCTCCTTCCTGGAATCGGACTCTCAGGATCACACAGCATTAGACCCTGCAGCAATGCTGGCTCGGGATGGTACTGAAATGTCCTCTTATCTGGGCATTGTTTTCTGTATAGCCCTCATGGTCAGTGTTTCCGTGTCCTGTGACTGAGGACTCTTAGCCATTCCTACGGGGTGTGCCCGGAGCTGTGACCTCGTGGAGCTTTGGTGTCCCAAGTCATCCTGGGCAGCTCACTTACCTCTTTCCATCTGTGTAGACTGTATTGTTGGGGTCTAGTACAGAGCCTCCTGTGCCTGTGCCCTCCCTTCCTTTTAGCCAGCATTTTACCCTTTCCCTCCAATTACCCAGCATTTACCCTTCCTTGCTAAATAGTGAGCCCTCTGAGGGCACCATCATGTCTTCACTTTGATGGAACAGTAAGAGCTCCATCAGTATCGGGTAGGTAGATGGTGGACGCATGGCTGGACAGATGGGTTGGGGATGAATGGATGGGTAGATCATCGGGTGGGTAGATGGGTAGATGGCTGGGTGTGAGGATCAGTGGGGGAACAGATGGGTAGGTAGATGGATGTATAGATGAGTGAGCCACCCAGAGCTACCCTGAGCCTGGCACGGGTCCACGTGTACCGGCAGGCCCTACAGCAGGAGCTGGTTCTTTATTGGAGCTCCATGGAGAAGCTTGACCAGCAGGCCCACACCCTCACTGGTCCCGGGGCCCCTGAGCAGCTGGAAGTGGTGCGGGAGAGGCTTCGGGAGCAGCTCCAGGCGCTGCAGGCGTTGGCAATCACACGGTAAGGGGCACCGTACCCACTCTGGGTACGGGGAGTCTAGCCACAGTGGACTGTTCCTGTACTGTGACTCTGAGTTGGAAGGAACCCATGGCCCCAGGCCCACGGAGACGCCTCAGATGAGTCCTTGTTGTGTGTTACTCACCTCCTTCCATCAAGTCCTCAGTGAGGCCCAGTGGAACTCAGCCCCTAGCTCCCTACGCTCTTTTCTTCCCCACATGTGCACCTTCCACTGCCCTGCACTATCCTTCTTAGGCTGGATTCTTCCTGAATCCAGAGCCACAGGCTTGGGCAGAGACCACGAATAAACTCTTTCAGATTCCCTCCTTCAGCCCAGCCAGCTGCCCCGGGGGAATTATGCAACTGACTTGTGGGAACTACGGGCTGTCCCCACAGGGGCCAGGAGCTGGAGGGGACTCTGAAGCTGCATGAGTTCATGGGAGAGGCCGAGGAGCTGTGGAGCTGGCTGGCTAGCCAGAAGCAGGTGGCCAGGGAAGGGGAGAGCCTCGGAGAAGACCATGAGCACGTCCTGGTGAGAGGAAGGCCAGGGCTCGGTGGATAGCCTGTGGCGGGAGAGTGAGGGCAATGGGACAGCCTGGCGGGGCTGTGGAGAAGGGGGCCAGGGGGGTCATGAGCCCTGGCTGAGGACAGGCCTTCTGAGGAGAGTGTGCGGGCACGGTGGCTGTCCAACCCCTCATTGCCCGACGGTCATGAGCCACCTGCTTCCTGGGCTGCTTGCTGCCTCCCCAGCAGGGGGCCACTCTGTCACCCACTCCTTTCTTGTCCTCAGCACCTCCGCACCAAGTTTGCAAAGCTTCAGCGCCAAGTAGAGTTGGGTGGCCAGCGGGTGGCAACCTGCCAGCAGCTGGTAGAGAGCCTGCTGGAGCTCAGGCACCACGCTGCCCCCGACGCCCACCAGAGGCAGCAGGACCTGCAGTGAGTGGCCAGTGGGCTAGGCCAGGGTTGCGGGTTTGGGGGGAGCGAGCGGTGCGGGCAGTTTCTGGAGTGCAAAGAGCGGGTAAGATGCTCTGGGGCCATGTTGGCTCTGCCTGCCCCCAAGGAATCTGGAGAGGGGGCCGGTCCCAGGGAGGCCGAGCGAACCCCGGGTGACCACGGCCTGTGGAGGGAGGCAAGGCTGGGTGTGCAGGTCAGGGAGTCCTGCCCAGACCCCCAGGGACACTTTTCCAAACCACTGGCTCCCAGGACTCGGGGTAGGAGCTGTGCAGTCTGCCTACCTGCCACCTGGCTGGTGTGCCCCGCCCCCCACAGCCTGTGGCTTTGAGGCAACGCCATGATTTGTCCATGACCCCCAACATGGACACTGGCCATGGCGGAAGCCTTAACAGCTCATTGAGAGTGGGCTGAGAAAATGAAAAAAGGAGAGAAGATGCAGCCTCTGCCCTCAAATATTTATAATTTGAATGACATACTGAGACTGGAATATACAAGGTGGAAGAAGTACCACAAAGCATAGAAATCAAGTGGTAAGCATGGCAGCGGTGAAGGGCTGAATTCGTGGTAAAGCTAGAAAGGCTCCGGGAGGCAGGTTTGCAGGCAGGCCCAGTGGCAGGGAAGGGTGTTATAAAGGGGAGCTTTGGGCCAGTCCTGGGTGCAGCCCAGAGAAGAGGAGGGCTGACCAGACTAGCTAATGGTGGAATGAGATGCCGGGCCAATGGGTGACCTCCTACTGCTATTCCACATGCCTGGGGACAGGGCTTCCTGGTCAGAGCTGCGGGAGCTGACCCAGGCCCAGGGCCACCGGCTCCAAGATGCCGAGGTCACCCTCAGAGTTCACAGAGATCTGTCGGAAGCCCTCAGGCAGGTCCAGGTATGAGCCTGAAGGGAGGAAGGGAATTCTTTCTAGAAGTGGATCCACCCCAGCCTCGGTGCCCCACCCTCTGTTCCTGATGACCTTGGCCATCTCCTCTCCTCAGGAGAAGACCACAAGCCTCCCCAGTGATGTGGCCTCAGACCTGCGTGGGCTGGAGGCCCAGCTGAGGAGACACGAGGAGCTGGAGCATGAGCTCCTGGGCACTGGGCGGCAGGTGAGCCAGCCTGACGGCCTCTCCCACTCAGGCCCCTACAGGCCACTCAGGCCTGCCCGTCTCTTCCCCTGGGTTTTCTCCACTCCCACGGGGCCTCCACTTGGGCCTACCGTGCATGTCCAGGCATGGCCCAAGGAGGAGTCTGCGGGCCAGGCTGGCCCTTCAGCCTCTAGGAGGACATGACCCTTCCCTCCGTATGCTCCACCCTGACCCCAGCTGCAGGAACTGCTGGAGACTGCGAGCAGGGTACAGAAGCTGGGTCGGGGACCCCAGGCCCATGCGGTGCAGCAGAGGCAGCAGGCTCTGGTGAAGGCCTGGGAGGCCCTGAAGCTACACACGGAGCAGCGCAGGACTCAGCTGGAGCAGGCGTGCCTCCTGGCCCGTTTCCACAGATCAGTGAGGGCTCCTTACTCTTGGGCGGTTTGTGTGTGTGTGTGTGCGCGCGCGCGCGCGCATGTATCATGGTGCATGTGCATCATAAACGAGGTCCTCCAGCTCTAGAGGGAAACCCAGTATGGACATGAGTTAGAAGAGCATCAACATACCTATTTGTGAGTACCTGAAGTTTGCAAAACTTCTGTACTTTGTGTCACTGACCCCTCTTCATCCACGCAATGAGATGTTTGGACAAAAATCCAAGGCCCCTCTAGCTCTGTGTGATGTGTACACACATCAACAGAAGGCAGTTTATAAGTATTAAATTAGAAATCCAGAGGACAAGGTGAGTGGCAAGAGGTCATGGTGCCAGGAAAGGCTTCGTGAGACAAACGAGGCCTTGGCCCTTGAAGAGCAGGTGAGCTTGGGAGAGATGGGAGGGAGGAGGAGTTTCTAAGCAGGAGGGGCACCAAAAGCAAAGGGTGATGAGTCTGGCAAATGTAGATGTTTAATGGACCTGGAAGGATTAGGTTGGACGACAGCAGAGGAACCTGGTGACAAAAGGCCCCATGAGCCTCACCTGAGGCTCTGATACTCTGATGTATGAGTGCATCTGGGCAGACTGTAGTTGGGCCTCAGAGCCCGGTTCTCTGCCACCCAGCCCAGATCTCACCCCACTCTCCCCCTCCATCTCTTGGGGACCCAGGTGCAGGAATACACCTCCTGGGCAGCCAGAGTGTGGCAGGAGCTGCAGGGAGAGGAGAGCTCCAGGGAGCCCAGCAGTGGCCTTCTAAAACTCGTCACCCACCAACAGCTTCGGGCAGAGCTGGAAGCCCGGGAGGAATTGCACCAGAGGGCCTCCGAGCTGGGCCAGCAGGTGCTTCTGGCTGCAGGGACACCCATCGAGGAGGTGGGCCCCTTTTTCTGATGCCCCCCAGCTTGCCCTGACCTAGTCTGAGCCTGATCACCTCACACCCTGCCCCACTGTGCCACACTGGCCTCCCTTCAGAGCCTTCCCTCAGGACCTGCTTCGATCTTGTCCATGCGGCTCTCCCCAACGCAGGCTCCCCTCATGCACATCCCCAGGTCCAGGAAATGCTGCAAGGCCTGCAGGATGAGCGGGAACAGATGTTCCAGGCCTGGGAACAGAAGGAAAAGAAACTACAAGCCATGTACCAGGAGCAGATCTTCCTCAGGAAGTGTACCCTCCTAGATCAGATCCTCACAGCCCAAGAGGCAGGTCCCCCTCACCCTGTAGCACCTATCCCCATGCTCCCTCCTTCCTGCTTCGTCTCGCTTCCACTGGCTTCCTTGCTTCCCGGGACCCTGGCTTTTTCCCTGATAGGAGGCCCAGAGGCTGTGTGCTGCCTTAGCACAGATGGCTGCAAATGGGGGTGGGGAGCCCCAGCTGTGTGGACAGTCCCTGAGGGCCTCTTTGACTTTCCCATGGGCTGATCCAGGTCTCCCTGAAAACAAGTGCCCTGGGGAGCTCAGTGGAAGAGGCAGAGCAGTTGGTGCGCAAACACAAGACCTTCCAGAAAGTTCTGACTGTCCAAGATGAGCAGGTAATAGATTCAAAGAGAACTTGGCATGGTCAGAAATTGGGGGTGACTGGAGGGAAAGGAGGCAGAATCCAGGAACTTTGGAGAGTTGTAAATGGGGGACACGGAGTGATTGGTGCATACCCACAGGTAATGTTGATGTATGGGGGCAGCCTGTAGGAGTAGGGGTGCCTGGTTGGAACTGACTGAGCAGAGTTGGATGAGGGCCACACAGCAGGGATACCTGGCTCTACATGACTTGGTCACTGTGTAGCTGTGGGACTTGGTTCTGGCTTTCTGGGAGGACCAGCCAGCCCTGGGCCATGTCGGGCTGAGGGGAAGGCTTCCCTGTGAGCCAGCCCCTGCTTCAGCCTCCCAGTGTGAGAAAGCAGTGCACTGTGTCTCCGACCCTGCCCTGCAGGAGGCAGCTCTGTGTGAGCAGGCGAAGACCCTTGGGGGTCCCAAGGTGCAGGATGGGCTCCGCACAGTGCTAGAGCATCGGGCTCGAGTGAAGGACCTGGCGGAGAGCCGGGAACGTGCCTTGCACACCTCTCTGCTGCTGACTGGCTTCACCACGGCCGTGACCCAGGTCAGAGGGCCACCTCCAACCCAGTGCCTTTTGCTCGGGCCACATTTTACGGTGTACAGATGACATTCACATTCATAGGTTCATTCAGGCCTCACCGCACCCCTTTGATAAGGACACTGAAGTTTGGAAGGTCAAATGGCTTTCCCAGAGGCCTTGCTGGGACCCAGGACATTTGATTAAGAGACACTATGAGCAGAGACCCCACTGCTTCCTGAGCTCGTGAGGGCTAGGGCAAAGAGAAGAAAGGGGTAAGGGGCAGGGAACCGAGTATCTAGGGCCTAGGAACAAGCCAGCCTCGCCTCCAAAATGAGTTCCCACCCAAGGGCCCTGCCCGCCCCTTCCCTGGGGCGGGGGACCAGCCAGGCCTGGTACGCGTCTTCCTGGGCTAGAAGCACTGGATCTCATTTCCCAGGCACTGCCTAGCTCAGCTCTTGGGGCCAGCAGTCAACTACCTGGGCACAGCTGAGAGTAGATATGTGGGACTTCTCTATGGACTGAAACAGTATCAGCATTATGGGACATGTCCCCACCCCCACCAGGCTCAGGTCTGGATCCAGGAGCGAGTCCAGCAGCTGAAAGAGCCAATCTGTCCCGGGGACCTGAAAGATAACTTGAGACATCTTCGGAAACACCAGGCCTTTGAGGCTGAAGTCCAGGCCCACGAGGAGGTGATAATCTCTGTTACCAAGGTAACAGCCAGGCCCTTGGCCCCAGTCCTACCCCAAAGTGTGGACTCTTGGTCGCCAAAGGGAAAGGTCTTAAGCATGGGGAGGGGCGACAGGCAAGCTCTCCGGGTGTCCTGTCTTCCAGGATGGCGAGGCTCTCGTGGCACAGAGCCACCCTCAGGTAGGAGAAGTCTCCCAGAGGCTGCAGGTCCTGCAGGAACACTGGCAGAAGCTAAGGCAGGCAGTGGCTCTTCGGGGCCAGAACCTGGAGAACAAACGGAACTTCCTGGAGTTTCTGCAGAAAGCAGACCTTGCAGATGCCTGGATCCAGGAGATGGTGAGATGCAGCTAGGCAGGAACAGAGCTGGAGGTGGGGCTGAGGAGCTGAGAGATGGGGGTGAGGAGCCCCAGGCCTGCAGCTCCCTGGCTTGCCGACAGGCGGGAGCCCCATCAGGAAGTTCCCCAAATCTCCACCTGCCCCAATACTGCCCCAGGGGCTGGGCACACGTGGGGCTGGGACTCAGAGCGCCTCCCACAGACCCTCACCCCTCGGCCTCGGCAGGAGGCGATGGTGGACATGGGCGACCTGGGCCGGGACCTTGAGCACTGTCTGCAGCTCCGTAGGCAACTCCACAAGCTCCGAGGAGTCTGGGCCCAGGTATGGGGGCCCTGCAGGGCAGAGGTCAGCCAACTCATCCCCAAAGGCCACTTAAAGGCTCAGAGTAGTGACCCCGCGTGGGTCTTACCCAGCTCGGTGCTTACTATCTGCATGTGCTTAGCCAGGCCCCCTATCTCACCAAGACTTAGTTTCTTCATCTTTAAAATGGGGATAACACCTGCCTCCTAAAGGGAGCATGTATGTGTGGTGGTGGTTACCGGAATCTACACGTTATAAAACTGCAGAGAACTGTTCCTCCCTCCCCCCTCCACACACAGATGCATGCATGTGGAAACTGACAAACTGAATAAATCCTGTAGTCTGGTTAATAGTTGTAAAGTCTAGGGACACCTGGGTGGCTCAGTCAGTTAAGCATCCAACTCTTCGTTTCTGCTCAGGTCATGATCTCGCAGTTTTGTGGGTTCGAGCCCCAGGTTGGCAGCACGGAGCCTGCTTGGGATTCTCTCTCTATCCCTTTCTCTCTGCCCCTCTCCCACTCACACTGTCTCTGTCTCTCTCAAACTTAAAAAAAAAAAAAAAAAGTTATAATGTCCATTTCCTGGTTTTCATGTTATGCCACAGTTATAAAAGATGTTCCCCTTGGGGGTAGATGGGGGAAGAGTACGTGGGACTTCTCCATTCTACTTTTGCAATTTCCTGTGCATCTGTAATTACTTCAAAATTAAAAAAAAAAAAATACACGTGTAGTGGGTAATCCTTCAACTGCAGCTGCTGGGACCCCTCATTCAGCCCCTCACCTTCTCACCGCACCCCCCCACGCATCCCCCAAAATCTATTTCTCTTATGTGGAATGGATGAAAGAACTTAGGCAAATGTAGTCCTACTCAGGTGTTAGAGACCAAACATGCTAACCTCCTCCCTCTTGATGTAAGTGTGTATGACATTTGACAGGCTGCAGTGCCCCAACCCATGCTGCCCTTCTCTGGTGGTGGAATTCACAGCCACCTTGACAGACGCTGGGGTAGAAAGAGCGCCAGAGAGACTCAAGGAGCTGGGCTCAAATCCTGGCTCTGCCACAGATGAGCCATGTTAGCCTCTAAGCTCTGCTCTGGCATCTGTAGGAGAGGAACCCCCTTCCCTGCCCAGCTCGCATGAGACACTTCCTAGGGAAGTGCTTTGGAAATTTAAGCTCTACAAGCTGCTTTTCCTAGGGGCAGGACACCTGCAACCCTCTCCCTGCCAGGGACCTCTCCCCCTGGACCTGTAAGCCCCTCGCAGTGTCGGAGCAGTGGCAGTCTCAGCCTGGTGACTCCTAGGGGTGGAGACAATCCAACACCAGGAGGCCCATGCTCGCCATTTCATTCCACCCCTTGCTTCGCTTTTCTCATCCTGAGAAGCTGTGTTTTAACTTTAAAGCTTCTGTTAGTCACCGTGTGCCTGCCTACCCGCCCTGCCCAGTTCTGACCCAGGAACATATTTTCTAGCCTTAGAGATGACACCGGGGCTGCAGGCCCCAAGTGCATCTTGCTCACTGCACCTGGCATGGGGTGCAGCTGTCTCCGCTCCCCAGACATGTTGCTCCTTGCCCTCTCTCGGGCCCAGGCAGCTCCTCCACGTGCTGACTGCATTGCCAAGGCAGGGCTCGGGATGGGTGCTGCCAGTGACTTCACCCCGCAGGACACAGTGGATGACACCCACATCAGGAGCATCAATGACTTGTCCTGGAAGCTCCAGAACCTGTGCCCTGAGCAAGTCAAGACCGTCTGCCAGCGGCGACACCAGCTGAACAACAGGCCAGTCCTGGAGCGGGAGGCGGTGGGGCTAGGAGAGGGAGGCAGGAGCTGGAGGGCCACCTGACTCAGCCTTACACCCTCCTTGCCAGGTGGAAGAGTTTCCATGACAACCTACTCCGGTACCAACGGCAGCTTGAAGGGGCTCTGGAGACACACACATTGTCGGGAAAGCTGGATGACCTCACTGAGCGGATTGGGGAAAAGGTAAGTAGTGAAAGACCACAGCAGCCGCCTGGGGGCACGCTCACCGAGAATCTACATGGGTCTCGCCTTTGGTCTCTCTCTCTTCAGCTTGGGCTACTGGAGGGAGATACTGCTAGGGGTCCGTCACGGTGGGGGCGGGGCTGTGCCAGGGGCTCTCAGGATGTCAACTTTGGGCCCCAGAAGCCCCCATTGCGGGCTCGGAGGCTGGCCCACCTGGCTTCCAGAAACGCTGTGAGTCAAGAGGCCAGAGCGCCACCACCCCCAACGCACCCTTCCCTCTGTTGTCCCTGAGTAAGTGCAAAGCATGCAGGAGGTTTGCCCCGGAGCCCGTCAGCAACCACGGAGAAACGTGGGCTAGATGCTGCCAGAGGTGAAAGTGAGGTTGTGTGCCTCCGAGGAAGTCCCGTGTGGCGCAGACGGTGCCCTGTTCTGGGCATGCAAAGGGCTCTTGCCTTGCTGTCCTTATTCCTGCAGTTCCTGCCCTAGCCAGCCAGGCCTGTCCTGTCTGTCCATGCTGTCTGTCCATGCCTAGCTCTCCCCAGAGGAATATGAGTCACAGGAGGCTCCCCCCACAAACAGAGATTACTAGATCAGAAGAAACTCCATCCCCTAGTCTCTCCTGGGAACCTTCCTCCTTCACAGATGGAAGGGGCCTCTGGTCAGTTGAGGGCACTGGGAAGGGAATCAGGCTGGGTACTTGATTTTCACACAGAAACCCCACGGCCCCGGTGACCCACTGCAATGAGGGAGGAGCTGGGGCAAAGGCGAAGCCAATAATGCTGCTTTCCTTCCCAGGCCGCCCTGGTCCAGGCCCTGGACTGTGGGAAAGATCCGGAGAGCGTGCAGAGGCTGATACGGAAACACAAGGAGTTGGAGCAGGAAATGGGCCTCATCCAGGCCCAGGTGGAGGTGTGCATCTGGGTATGGAGGTGGGCCCAGGCCCGGGGTGCCTCCTCTGTGGGACCGTGGGTGGGCATATACAGGGCAGGAGGGCTTCGGTACCTGAAAGCCAGCAGAGTGGGTACACCCCCTGTTGGCTGGGGCCCTCCTGCAGCCGGGGCTCCCCTGAGTGCAACCTGCCTCCCTGCCCCAGCCCCTGAGTCTGACTTCCCCCATAGTCCCTAGATTGTGAGGTGGGCCGCCTCTGCCAGAGAAGCCCTGGGGCAGCCCATAGCCTCAGCCACAAGCAGAGGGAGATGATGGACAGTTGGTGGCAGCTCCGGAGTGGGGCCCAGAAGCGGTACAAACCCCCAGGCCTCTTTGTCTCACTGCCCTCACAGACTCAGCCCCTGCAACATCTCAGTCTCTACTCTCCCCGACCCTGGTTTCCCCTGAGCGCCTTCCTCCATCCATTTCGTATAACCGCTGGTATTGTCACTCTATTCGTTCCCAGCCTGTGGGCCCTTCTCTGGCTAAGGGGATTCAGGGATGGAAAGCACATGTGGGTGTGGGGGGGAGAGGGGCTCCAAGGCCCCAGGACTAGCAGATGAACCCTGTGGGCAGGAAGGAGTCACTGGATGCCTTGCACCAAGCCCAGAAACTGCAAGCCGTGCTATGGCACTTGCTGGTCTGGGCCCGGAGGCTGCGGGCTGAGATGGATGCCCAAAGCACCCCCCGCAGCCCTGCAGAGGCCCGGCGCATGATAGCGGGGCACTGGGAGCTCAAGGTGAGGGTCAGGATCCTGGGACCTCGCCTCCTCCCCGCCCTTTCCCATATACTCATCCCAACTTTCCCTTGGGTTCTTTCTCCCTCACCTGCCTCTGCCTTTCTCCTCTTCCATCCCACCCAGTCTGCTGTCTTCCCGCCTCTCCCCTCCCCACAGGGCCTCCTCCCTCCCACTCATGGAGCCTCAGCCTCCTGGATCTGAACCTAGTCTTGTTACAGGCCGAGCTGGACTCCCAGAGAGACAGCATCAGCCTGGCCCGAAGCACTGGGCAGCGACTGCTTGCAGATGGGCACCCATCCACCCCCGACATCCTCCAGGCCCTGGCTGGTTTAGACCAGGAGCTGAACACCCTGGAGACGGCCTGGCAGGGGCACCAGCACCAGCTGCAGCAGGCCTTGGAGCTCCGGGTAGGCAGCCTCCATCCTTGCCCCCACCCCTGGGCTGGGTGCTACCCCCCATTGCCCCTGGTCAAAGCCAAACCCAAAAAGGCTGCCATACCGGGGCCTTTTCCCACCACCTAGCAGCCACCACTCAGCTTGCACAGGCAGCTCTTGCCTGCCGTGGACTCATTCTGTTGAACCAGGTTCCTGGTCCCTGGTCTGTCTCCTCTGGGCACAAACAGGTCCACCTGCAGTGATTGGACCCTCTGCTCACTTCCTTTTGCCTTTTCCTTTTTTGACAGCTGGTTCTGAGTTCTATGGAACAGGTGGAAAGTTGGCTCTGCAGCCGGGAGGACTGCCCAGCTAGTGAGGGTCTGGGGGTAGGTGCTGGCAGGAGTGAGGGGGCTTTACAAAAGCAGTGTTAGGGGTCACGTCAACCAGTGCTGTCTAAGCTCCTCAGGCCAAGGAGGGGGTCACTGAAAAGTCTGTTCCCCATGCATGTTTGCAGTTCTTGTGTGCCTGGGGCTAGGCCCCACGGGGATGTCATGGGAGCTTAGAGGGTGAGCCTCTGGCCTTAGACCCATTCTTGCCTCCTTCCCCCACTTCTCACCTCTGCCCTCCTCACTTCCTTGTACCGAGGTTTGCTTTTCCAACCTCTGTCCCTATCCCTGTGGCAGGCGAACCTGACTCAGGGGAGACCTCGGAAAACCTGGGGGCTAGCTTGTCCTGCACTGACCCAATCTTACCGGCAGTGCAGAGGAGGGAGCATTCCTGTTACATGAAAAAGCTCCACCTGCCTGGCAAATTGTGACAGCGGCCCTCATCCCTAGTACCTTCCCTGGCTGAGAATCCCTGTCCTAAAGCCACATCCGGCCTTGGGGAGTTGGAGGGGTGTGTTGGGGCAGAGTGCTCACCGTGCGGGGGAGTGTTTGGTGTAGGTGGGAAAGCAGAGAGCTTGGGATGGGAGGCACAGCCCTGTGGACAGAATCCACTTCCCTGTTCCCTCCAGGACCCTTCGGCCAATGTGGAGACCCTCCTGTGGAAGCACAAGGTGCTTGAGCGGGGTCTGGAGGCACAGGCTGAAAAGATCAGCGCCCTGGAGGCGGCAGCCCACAGCCTGCAGCGGGGTGGGCACCCAGAGGCGCAGAGGGCCCTGGGCCAGTGCCAAGCCCTGCTCCTGAGGTACCTCTGGCTCCGGGCTGTGGGTGGGATAAGCCCCCAGCACTCCTGCCCAGCACAGCATGTGGTCACCCAGGGGAGATAAAAGGGAGTTTTACAAAGAAGGGTGAACTGGGAAACCAGAGAATTGCCACATGAAATGGCAGGACCAGAGCACAGTGGTTAGGCGTTGGCCCTGCAGGGCCGGGTAGTCCCAAGCTCCTGTGTGTTGCCCACTCATGGTGGGGCTGGGGCAGATTCCTCACTGAGTCCCGGGTCTACAAGGAGGGGGTAACAGTATCTGCCTCTGAGGGTTGTGGTGAGGACTGAGAAGGTACCCCTGATACCTGAGCACGGCACCTGCCACTCAGGCAGGTTGGCAGATTTCTGGTGTTCATTTAAATGAAGCTGGGCGGCGGGCAGCGCGTCTGGTGGCTCAGTCGGTTAAGCGTCTGACTTCGGCTCCGTTCATGATCTCACAGTTGGTGAGTTTGAGCCCCATGTCAGACTGTGTGCTGACAGCTCAGAGCCTGGAGCCTGCTTCGGATTCGGTGTCATCCTCTCTGTCCCTCCCCAACTCACACTCTGTCTCTGTGTGTCTCTCTCTTTCTCTCTCTCAAAAAAAAAAAAAAAAAAAAAATCGAAGCTGGCACAGTTTGAGACACAGGCTCTGCCTTTTTTTCCTCATAAAAGCCCATCTGGTTCCTCTACCTCATCCAGCTTCTCAGACTTTTGGATCAAGAAAGATTGGCCCAAAGCCAATGATCTCATTTTAACTTAATTCTTTAAAACCCTGTCTTCAAATGCAGTCAGTTTGTGAGGTACCGGGAATTGGGACTTGAACATAAGAATGTGGGAGACACGGTTCAGCCCCTAACAGACACTAGTGAAGACGGAAGTAGAATGGCTCTCCATTTCAAAGGAGACCCCTGCCTCAGGGTGTATTGATACATAAGAAGGGCTGTCACAGGCTGGAAAGGCACGCACACACCCCAGCCCCAATGAGGGGACCTGAGGACCCACGAGACCCTCCTCCTGGCAGGAAAGAGGCACTCATAGAGCGAGCCGCGAGCCGTCGCCGCCAGCTGGAGGAGCTCGGGCAGCTGCAGACATTCCTGCAGGACTCCTTGGAGGTTGGCCTGGGGTTGGGGTGTGGGTTGTGGTTGTGGGGGGGAAGGAGCTGCCCCGGGGAGAGGGCAAGCCCAGAGGGTTGGGCCAAGGGGAGAGCCTGAGGCAGCCGAGCCTGGTCCTCTTATGTGTCCAGGTGGCCACGTGGCTGAGGGAGAAGGACTCGGTGGCCCTGGACGAGGGCTGGAGGAACCCAGCTCTGCTGCAGACACAGCTGTGGAAGCAGAAGAGTCTCCAGGCCGAGCTAGACGCAAGTGTCCACCACCAACAAAGGCTGCAGGTGGTGAGGCCCTGGGGGTCATGGGACGGTCTTGCAGGCCAGAGCACTGGGCAACCCCACAGAGCCCCGGCAGTGGCTCTGAACCATAGTAATGGATGGCCGACCTTCACTGAGTGCATTCTGTATACAACCACCACGCTAAGCACCAAAATGTAGCGAGAAGCAGAAGCTTTCCTGGGGCACCCTCTCCAAAAATAGTGCCTTTTCAAGATTTTTAAAGATGACGTTTTGATGGGATAGTTTTTAAAGCTCTCTGGGAAAGATATCAGGGGATAGAGAAAGGCACAGCTAGCAGTCCTGTGGGTAAACGAGTCAAAGTGTAGCACCTTTTCCATTTACCGTCTCCCACCTAGAGAGAGCAGGTCCTGACCCCAGGCTGGCTCCCTGTCGTGTTAAGCGTCCTGTTAAGAATTTTTAATATTTTAAACAAAATATTTAAACAGAACAACCGGTGTCATCCCCATCATATGGATAAGGAACATGAGCTCAGAGAGGTTACAGAACTTGCCCAAGATCGCACAGCTAGCACACAGACCGTAGCCCTGAGGCTGGTGGTGGAAGCCAGCACAAGTCCCGGGGCACCGGCAGTGCTGGGTCCATGAGGTGTGACCTGTGTTGCTATAGGAGGGGCAGAGACTGCTGCAGGAGGGCCACCCAGCCTCAGAGACCATCCGGGAACGGCTCCAGGAGCTGGGAGAGCTCTGGGACAGGCTGCAGGCCAACAGCCGGAGGAAGGCAGCCATGCTTCAGGAAGCTTGCGAGGTGGGCCCTGTGAACCATGGTGTGCGTGGGGGGGGGCGCTAGGCCTCTCCCTCTTGTGCCCACCTCGCACTCTGCCCCAGGCCCTGCGTCTCCGGCGGAGTGTGGAAGGACTAGAGAGCTGGCTGGAGCCTGTGGAGGTCACGCTGAGAGCCCCCATCCTAGGCTGGGACCAGCCCGGGTTGGATGAGCTCTTGGGGACTCAGGGCGGGCTGGAGGCGGCAGTAGACAGGCAGGCCGGGCAGGTGCAGCTGCTGCTGGGCCAGGCTCAGGTCTTGACGCGGGAAGGCCACTGCCTCGCCCCAGATCTGGAAGACCAGGCCCAGAAGCTGCTGCGGAGGTAGGTCCGGGCACATGCATCCTCCTCCCCCCCCTTCCTCCCTGCCCTCCAGCTGCTCTCCTCCGGGCTTCCCCCCAACCCCACACTGAGGGGCACGGAGTGGGTGAGCTCTGGGCCACAGTCTGATGCTGACACTGATGACCGTGGCCCCTACCTGCCCTGGCCCCGCCTCCACTGCTGCAGGTTTGAGAGCCTTCAGGAGCCCCTGCGGGAGCGCAGAGAGGCCCTGGAGGCTCGGAGCCGCCTCTCGCAGTTCTTCAGGGATGCTGACGAAGAGATGGCATGGGTGCAGGAGAGGCTGCCTCTGGCCGCCACCCAGGACTGCGGGCAGAGCCTGAGCGCCGTGCGGCACCTGCAAGAGAAGCACCAGGTGTGGGAACCATCCCCCCCCCAGAGCAGGGAGGGGCTGCCCTCAGATTGAGCACATGACTCAGCCAGCCAGTGGTGCTTGGAGCTCTGTGCCTCTGGTGGGGCTTTGGGGGTACCCTAGGTTCTTTGTTGGCCATATGGTCAGGGAACAATTTGGGGGCGAGTCTGTGGGAGACTGTGAGGCTTCTAGCACAACTCTGGGGCCCCCTGAGGAGCGTCCAGTAGCATCGTGGTCATGTTTTCCTCCGCCTCCACAGAACCTGGAGAGTGAGATCAGCAGCCACGAGGCCCTGACTCAGGCCGTGGTGGACGCAGGACACAAGCTACTGCGGGCTGGGCACTCGGCCTGTGATGTGGCTGTCCGGGTACAGCAGCTGGAGAATGCCATGGGCTCCCTGCGGGCACAGGTGATGCAGAGGCGGCTGCTGCTACAGCAGGCTCAGGAGGCCCAGCAGTTCCTGACGGAGGTGAGGGGCTGATGTGAGATGCAAAAGGGCAGGGCCTGGGCATGAGGACACCCGGAGTGTACACAGGCCTGGAAGGTAACCCCCACGTGGGGGTCCAGGCTCTCTGTGCATCTTCACTTACCTGCACTAAGTGGTCCCCTGCCCCCAAGCTGTCGATGCTGCATGTTATCCGGAACACAGGCCCCTCCCTGGGTTTGGTTTTAGTGCATGTGCCATTTCTTCTAAACCAATGACTCTCAGCCATTGCTCTGTATCAGAGTGACCTGGAATCTGTAAGAAATGCCGGTTGATACTCAGGTTCCATTCCAGATCAAACCAGAAATCTTTAGGGTTGAGAGCCAGGCACAGAGAGTGTAAAAGCTCTCAGGTAATTCCAGGGTGCAGCCAGGGTGAGAACCCCTGCTCTGAATGTCGAGACTATGAGCTTCAAGCTGGGAGCCCTGGAGGCCAGCACCCAGGGAACACCTCCTCTGTGCCACACCAGCTCCAGGAGGCAGAATCCTGGCTGGAAGAGCAGGGCCATGTCCTGGACATCGAGGATGTGGGCCAGAGTGCCGAGGCCACGCGCACCTTTCTGCGGCAGCTGGAGGCCACCACGAGGGACCTAGAGGGGTTCAGCGTGCGAATTGAGAGGCTACAGCAGACAGCAGCTCTCCTTGAGAGCAGACAGAACCCAGAAAGGTGGGTGGGAGCCGGGCCCACCTAGGGCGGTGCAGGGAGGGTGCTCCCTACAGAGGGACGTGAGGGAAGAAGGGCTCCAGCTGGGTTGTCCTTGTTGCCACAGCCCCAGGGTGCTGGCCCGGATGCGGGCGGCGAGGGAGGCCCATTCGGGGCTGCTGCAGAGGGCAGAAGGCAGGCGGCAGGGTCTGCAGGAGCAGCTACAGCTCCACCAGCTGGAACGGGAGGCCCTGCTCCTCGACGCCTGGCTGGTCAGCAAGGTGGCCACTGCTGAGTCCCAGGACCATGGGCAGGACCTGGAGGCTGCCAAGGCGAGTCACGCATGAGCAAACCTGGGAAGAGTGGATTGAGCCTGCTGAGCAAGGGCAAAGAAAGTGTGCACTTGGGTGAGAGGAAGGCGAAAGGGTAAGCTGAGGGGAAGTAGGGAGTCTCCGGGCTCTGGGAGGATCCCTATAGAACTAGAGCCAGAGCCCAGGGACTTGAGCCACTGCCTCAGTCGGTACTGATGAGGGACCTGGCAGGTACCGCCAAGCCCTTCATGAGGTTCAAGTGCTCCTGGACACCACCTCCAGAGTGACCCTCCCTGGCACTGTATTCTCACAGGTGCAGGAAGAGAAGTTTGATGCTTTCAGAAAGGAAGTTCAGAGCCTGGGCCAGGCCAAGGTGCAGGCCCTGAGGGAGCTGGCAGGCTCCCTGGAGCGGACAGCACGCAGGCACAAGCCCCAGATTCAAGCCCAGAGGAGTCGCATCGAGGCGACTTGGGAGAGGCTGGACAGGGCAATGAAAGCCCGCACACAGGTGAGTGCACCGAGTGCACAGATATTCCTGTCCCTTTTGCCTGAGCCAGGGACAAGCAGGCCCGCCCAGGGGTGTGTGTGTGTGTGTGTGTGTGTGTGTGTGTGTGTGTGTGTGTGTGTAGAGGGAGGTAGTTGCCTCTAACTCCCAACACTAAGCAGACGGGAAGTCTCAAAATCTTGCACCTCCACGGCACCCCAGCCCTCTCCACCAGTTTGGTTTCCTGCTGGTGCAGTTCACACCTCCAGGGAGAAACAGAACGCGGGTGTGGCCGGCTTCAGATCCCCTCAAAGCCTCCCTAAACACAGGCTTCAGGCTTTAAGATACATCCCACGTTGATCTCTCCTTAACCACTGGCACTTAGCTGGCTCCTTCGGCACGCTCCCTCGCTCTCCTAACCTACGTGCCCCGTGTGATGGCTTCACTGTTGTTTCCACAACCAGGGTCAGCCACAGCTGCTTCTGTGAAAGCAGCCTGCCCCCCCGAGCCCCCGACAGCCTCGGCAGCCTCCTGAGCTGACCCTCTCCTCCTAGCCAGCCACTCCCTGAAAACCAAACTCCTCCCTCCTCCCCCGTGGATGGACCCGTTCCCCGCCCCCTGCTTCAGAGGCTCCATTTCTGCCTTTCTGGTGATTTGTACACCGAAGACCCTCTTGTCACAGAATGCCCCCTGAGGCCCTGCCACATCATCAGTAATATCATACATTCATTGAGCACCTGCCACATTGAGGACGTTTTCTGTACCTGGTGGTCATGAGTGAATCACCAAGCCCACGGTCCTTGTTATTTATTTATTTATTTACTTACTTACTTATTTTGAGAGAGACAGAGCCAGTGTGAGCAGGAAAGGAGCAGAGAGCAAGGGAGAGATGGTGTCCCAAGCAGGCTCTGCAATGTCAGCACGGAGCCCAACATGGGCTCAAACCCTTGAACCATGAGATCATGACCTGAGCCGAAACCAAGAGTTGGACACTGAACCAACTGAACGACCCCAGCACCCTGATCCTTCTTATTTAAAAGGATGTGGCCCACAAGGCCATGTCTCCAGCAAGAAAAGGTCCTAGGAATGAGCTCAACTCACAGCAGGCCCTCTTTCCTCTCCCAGAGCCTGGCTACAGCCTGTGAAGTTCTTGGCTTTGAGCAGGAAGTGGCCCAGCTCCAGGGCTGGATGCAGGAGAAGGTCACCCTGATGGCGAGAGACATCTGTGGCCACAATCTGTCATCGGTGCAGACCTTACAGCAACAGCACAGGTGCCTGGAGGTGAGGGCCCGTGCCCGTTGTCTGCCCCTCAGAGCCCCTCCCTGCAAGCGGTGGGTAAGGAGCCCTCAGAGGGGAGAAGGGAAGGCACTCCCAGCCGGGAGGTGCTTGCCCATGTGGTGGAACAGAATGGAGTTGGCCTGGGAGAGTCCAGGAAGCAGATCAGGACTCCTCCGAGAGGACCAAATGAAGAGCATGTATCAGGCTGCCAGGGTGAGGCCTGATCATGCGTTCTGGTGGCAGAGGGAGCTGGCAGCTATGGAGAAGGAGGTCGCCCGGATGCGGATGGAGGCCTGCAGACTGGGCCAGCTACACCCTGTGGCTCGGGTGGGCCTGTCTGAGCAGTTGGCCAAGATGGAAGATGCCTGGGCCACCCTGGACGTGAAGGCCCAGGAGCAGGGTCAGCAGCTGGAGCAGGCCGCCCGGGGCCATGCCTTCCTCGGCCGCTGTAGGGAACTGCTGTAAGCTGCACCCTGCCCTGCTGTTGGCTTAGCTCTGCCCTGCGGGGTGGGGGTCACCCCAGCTCTTCAGGGAGCTGGACTCCCCTGTCCCGTGCCCAGCTCCTGCCCTGCTTCCTGAGGCTTCCCTCCCAGCCCTGACAGCAGCTTTGTCTCCCTACCCCCAGAGCATGGGGTCAGGAGAAGCAGGTTCTGGCTTCATCACAGGAGCTGGCTGGGGACCTGGTGGGGGCCGAGCAGCTCTTGGTGCAGCAGGAAGAGCTGGGGCAAGAAATCAAGGAATATTGCCTTAGGGCCCAGGACGTACGGCAGGAAGGACAGCAGCTGGTGGACAGTGGGCACTTCATGTCCCCCGAGGTATGAGCACAAAGGTGGGCCAGAGGTTGAGCTGGGGAGGGAGTCCAACCACCCAAGGAACCCCTAGCAGGAATGGAAACCCTCAGGAAGAGAAGGCAGGCAAAGGAGGCAGAGATGGGGAGGGTCTGGGCCTTTCCTGGACCTGTGTGCTGGGCACCAGCCCCGCCGTGCCTCAGGGCTTCTGCTCCAGCGTCTGGCCCACAGCGCCGCTTCCCACCAGGTGACAGGGTGTCTGCAGGAGCTGGAAGGGCAGCTGCAAGCACTGGCGGAGGCCTGCGCCCTACGCCAGGAGCGCTGCAAGGAGAGCTGGGGCCTGCAGAAGCTGCGGCAGGAGCTGGACCAGGCCGAGGCCTGGCTGGCCTCCCGGGAGGGCCTGCTGCTGGACCCCAACTGCGGGGTGAGCCAAGGCCCCACCATTGACCGGCTACGCGATGGCAGCTGTGGCCAAGGGCAGGTCCTAGTCCTCCTCTGCTCCCTGAACAGCCACGCCAGGCTGTGGACGGGGAGGGTGCGGCTCTTGGTGCCCCTTGGAGCCGGGCCTCACCCTGACCTACTTCTCCCCAGCACTCGGTGGCTGATGTGGAGCTGCTGCTCCATGGACACCATGACTTAGAAAAGTCACTGGCAGCCCAGCAAGAGAAGTTTGCCCAACTGCAGAGGGAGACAGGGGTGAGTGGAGGCTGGGGTGAGAGTACACTGGGATCTAGGGACCTGAGGGCTGGGGGTGGGAGCATCCTGGTCTCAGCCTGAGAGTCGGGACCTCCCCAATGAACGGAGCCCACATATCTGACCCCCCAGGAAAACCTGTTCTTTGCCTAGCCAGCTGCAGGGTCCTGTCACCTCCGTGTCCTGGTAGGTTAGAGCCCCACCATGGACCAGGATGACAGGGAAGTCTCCTGAGCTGACGCAGGAAGAGAAGCCTAATGAGGAGATAGGGACTCTCCAGGTGGGAGGGATCCGGGGCGGCAGAGGCTGATCTGGCTCACCTTACTCCCCTTTCCAAGGTGGAACAGAAGCTGCTGCAGCAGGGGACAGGGCTGAAACCCGGGAGTGCTGGCCACCAGTTTACCTCCCTCCAGCATAGGCCTCTTGGAAGCTGGGGGCCAGTACAGTTGGCTGAGACAAGGGACCTGCAGCCAGGTGTCCCCATTGGGTCACACACACCCTTGGCCACCACTCTCTTCCTGGAACGTGCAGCCAGGCAGCAGGAGCCCAGTGGGGCTGGGGCTGTAGGGGTAAGGCCCACACCCCACAGCCAGCGCTGAGGCCCTGGGTGCTGGGGACACTGGGCAGAGGAACCGAGATTCCCCAGGAATGAAGTGGTCAAAAAGGGGTAGATTCCTAGCCCACCTTCCAGAGGGGTCCTGTCCTCCGTTGCTGGATGTTTCCTGGGCCCCTTCTTGCACTTTCAGGATGCAAAGGGTGCCCCCACCATGGAAGGATTTTTGGAGCTCAAGCAGCAATGGCCTGCAGAGAGGCAGGTCAGTACCAGGAGATTCCTTCTCCAGGCAGCTCTCCTCCACAGAACCACTTGGGCTTCAAGGGGCCATCAAGGCCTGGCACCCTGGCCCCACACCCCTGAGTCTTAAGACCGTTTCATTCTTTTTCCTTTGTATATTTTATTGAGCAATTTGTACACCCAATGTGGGGCTTGAACTCACAACCCCAAGATCAAGAGTCACATGCTGTACCCACTGAGCCAGCCAGATGCCCCAAGATAGTTTCATTCTTAAGACACCTCATAGCTTCTGCCCCCCCCCGCCCGCCCAGGTGGGGAGCGAGTCCCTCTTCCTCCTCTTCCTGGTTTCCCTACATGTCATTCCCTGGCTCCCTCTTCCCTATGGACACCTTGGACCAGTCCAGGACTTTGCTTGGGAGCCTCTGGAGATACACAGGCTTTGATAAGGCCAGGCTGCAGCCTCCCCTCCATGCTCGGCTGATGTCACCTCACCCACCCCCTTCTCTCCACAGCCCAGCTCAAGCCCCTGGGATTGCTGCTGTGGGACCCTGGGGGGCAGTTCCCTGAGCCTCTTCTGGGATAAGAAGACTGCAGCAGAAGTACTGGGCAGTGGAATACAGGCGAGGCAGAAGACAGAGAGGCCCATGGAGAAGAGTGGACATGGCCATTGTGACCCCTCTCGCCTCTCTTCTCAGAACATGGCCCCCGTGGACACCCTTGATCTCACAGGAGCCCAGTGTGAGAGGCTGAGGTACTGGAGTGGCAGGAAATATGCTTTCTCCATAAGGTGAGGGCCACAAGGAGAGACAGACAATGGCCCCAAGACATCCTGACCCAGCAGGCACAGCCTCACAAGAGCAGCCAAGAGGCTCGAGGTAGGGGGTCCCCCCCCCATGGGAGGCAGAGTTTTGACCCATGGCTCTCTGCCCAGCAGGCTGAGCAGTGGGGTGGAGATCCCGTATGCAGCACCATCAGAACAGCATGCCTGGAGCTGGCATCGAGCCCTGAGTGGCACGGCAGGTAGGCACCAGGGCAAGCCTGGGGTGGGACTTGGGGCACAGATTCCCTGGACCCCAGGCTGTGGTTTCCTACATCCTCTCAGGCTATAGAGGTACCATCCTCTCTACAGCCTGAGAGGTAAGTGGGACCTTGAGAAAAGATACTAGGAATTTAAGGCCCAGAAAGGGTAAACAACTTGCCCAAGATCACACAGCTAATTTGTAGTAGAAGTAGGGCCATGTTTGACCTGTTGGCTGCCTCCTGGTCCTATCCCACCCCCTTTGTGGAGTGTGCCTCTCTGACACCCAAGTGTTCCTAGGCTTGTTGTGCGACCCTGGGACCTTCTCGAACCTTTGAGTCCTCAAATAGCTCTGAATGTTCTGCCCTTGGGGTATCTACGGACAACGGCCAAACCCACTTCTATCACAAGGGATGCCTGGAAAGCACCCCTGCACCGGGAATCTCTTGGTCCATGTGGTTTGACAGGCTCCACCTGGACAGTGTATTCCAGTCATGTCACTGCCCAGGTGGGAGTCCCTTCCTGTTCCTCCCAGTCTCTCTGGGTTCTTGGCTCCATTCCTCAGTCTCTGGCCCCCTAGGATCTCTCTGAGCCTGTCCTTCCAGAATCCCAAAGGGATCTTGGATCTCCTCCAGGCTGAGCCTTTCTTAGCCCACCTGCGCTCAGCCTTCTAGGAGATGGGGTGCACTGGGGGGCCTTGCACCACCCCTCCTGGTGTGTACAGAGCCTCCTGCAGCAGTTGTAGCTTAGTCTGTGTGGGCTGCTTTTCACAAAAATACCAGACTGAGCAGGTTACAGACAAGAACCGTTTATTTCTCACAGTTCTGGAAGCTGGGAAGTCCAAGAGCAAGGCACCAGCCGACTGCATGTCTGGTAAGAGTCGTCTTGTGGGTGTCCTAGTTCTTGGTGTGTCCTCACTTGGTTGAAGGGGCAAGGTTACTCTTTGGTCAGGCCTCCACCCTCATGACCTACTCACCTCCCAATACCATCACCTGGGGGTTAGGATTTCAACAGAGATGCAAACATGCAGGAAAGTGTGCTGTCTGCAGAGGGCCTAGCATCTGGGCCAGGCTCACCATTGTTCTCTCTGTGCTCTGCAGCCCACTGTCTGAGCCTGGAGCACCGAGCCAGACCTCTGGGCTTCACTGTTGAGCACACTGCTGAGAGGGCGCCCAAGACAGCCGCCTCGCTCAGGTAGGACAGCTGGGTATATGGGCAGATGTGAATCCTGAGCCCCATCACTGGCACAGATGCTGCCCTCTCAAGCCCAAGAGCCAGAGACTCAGACCTGCACTGCTAGGGTGAGGGGTAACGCCCATATTTGAGACCCTCAGCAATAGAAAACCCTAGCACCAGCCTCATTTGGTGTAAACCTCTGCTCACTCAGTAATGGCAACAGAGTCCAGGCCCTGAGGCTCCTCTTCCCCACAGCTTCCAAGGCTGGCCCCTGACCACCTCAGTGAGGGAGCCGCATGTAAGTGCCGACGGTCAGCTGCAGCCCATGGAGTTGCTGCAGGCTGCTGGCCTTGCCCAGGAACCTGCCCAAGTCTTCCACCGCCTTTCCTGCCCAGGCCAAGCCCAAGGTACAGGCCCCTCAGGGGTCCCTTTGCACATGCTAGAAAGCCTGCCTGGCTCTGTCCTTCGGGGCTCCCACCTCTCTCACCCCTTGGTCTCCTCTTCCTAAGACAGAAGCCATGTTGCAGGACAGCCGTACCCTGCTCTCTGCCTGCCCTTCCCTGCTCCAATGCGAAAGGAAAGCCTTACTGTCCTAGAGTGGGCCAGAAGCCAGGCGGTCATGCCCGTGCACAGAGACAGACCCCACCCTGTTGGGCTTGAGGGGCACTCACAGCACAGCGGAGGGCAGCCGCGGGTATAGTCTCTGGCAGTTCTGCAAGCCCGTCCCGCAGGGCCCTCGGGCTCCACTTTAGGCTTCGGAGCACATGTTGCTGAATGAATAGGCTTCATCCTGGATGGTGGCTTCTAAGGCTACCAGGGCAATCATTTCTTCTGCTGTGACTCTAGCCCCATGCTCAGGACAGGGCCCGAGAATCACTGGGTGAGAGCAGACACAGGGAGCTCGGCCACAAGACCCAGTCCTCTCCCATATGCCCCATACCCCACTGTCACTCCTGCAGCTGCCTGTCAGCTTCCAGGATCCACGTCAACATTAGTTCCAAGGGAGGCCAGAGCCCTTGCATACCAATGCTCGACAAAGATTCTTGGGAGGCTAGGCCCTAATTTCACTCTGCTTCTTTGTTCTCCCAACAGGTCTGGGCCCTGAAGCAAACCCTGAGATGGCACCAAACCTCGAGGCTACAAACAAGGACAGCCTCTAGGGGAACAGAATGAGACTCTGCTGCCAGGCCCCTCAGGACCAGATTCTGGAATAGACAGTTCCTTGTTAAGAGGCAGCCTTTACCAAGGTCACAACTTGCTGAGGTTATGCCATTAGGACTTGCCTCTGGCTCTTCAGATCCTGGGGGTGGCCATCACCACCGTGGGACAGGGGTGCTGTGTCACTCACTGCCAGGGCTCCAGTAGCAGAGACTCCCTCCACTACCACCCCGCCCCCCAACCCTGCCCAGGCCAAACTGGCCACCTCCCTGCTTGGAGAGCGTGGCAGACATGGCCTTCTCTTCAGGGGAGGTTTGGACTGACCTGCTATCTAGCTCGGTGAGGTACCCCTGGGGAGATGTTCAAACCAGTCCTTGCTATGTGCAACCAGGAGCATGGAATGACCTGTCTCTTCTTGGCAGCAATGACAGATAACCCATTAACATCTCACATTGTATGATCCTCTGTGATACATAAACCGCTCTATTTCACTCTGTACAACTATTCAAAGTAGCAAGGGAAAGGGTCACATAGCTTTGAACACTTTTGCAAATATGGTCAGTAACGGCCCCCCAGGTCTACCTCCGGCCACCTCTGAATGTTCTCCTTGAAGAGGAAACCTCCTCCAGCTGAGGAGACAGGGCTCTCAGCCCTTTTAAAACCCTCAACCTACCTGCAAGTACGTGGAGAGGGTGCTGGTGGCTGCAGGGCCCTATCTGGGTAGGGCCAGGCACATATCTTGGCAGAGCCCCTCAGAGCGCGAGGGGGCCATCCAGGCTGCGGAGGCTCTGGAACCGTTGGTGATGACGGTCTCTGCCCGACTCACCCAGATGGACAGGGAGTGAGTCTGACAAAGTGTCGGGAGGGGAGTGGGGAGTCCCGGCCGGGGCAGCGTCATCACTACGGCCGGTGCTGCCGGCGCTTCCGTTGCACAGCTCCACGCAGGGCCTCCAGCAGCTGTTCCTGGTTGTTGCAGATGTTGTAATGTGTCAGGTGGAGCAGCTTGTCCATGTCCTCCGGGCTGTAGGTCAATTTCGAGTAGTGGTAGGGAGAGTTGGATGAAGACAGGTTCACCTCTCCGGCCCCCTTCTCCTCAGGTGTCCGTTGGATGCCTAGTGGAGACAGTGTAGCAGAACAGGGACAGGACGTGCACTGGGGATGTTTGGGGGGGGGGTGGTGCACTGTGGAGAGACAGGATGGAGGGGCTCACCAGGGGCCGAGTACTCCCGGAAGGAGGCATCGACCAGAGGGAAGTGCAGCACTGCTGGGGCATCAGGGCGGTCTGGATCAGAAAACAAGCAGCACTCCGGAGGCTGGCGCTGCTCCTCTGGGCTGGGGGAGATGGGCGGGAAAGGGATGCCCTGCTCCTGGCAGAGCCGGCCCAGGAGCTGCAGTTGCTGCAGGGCAGCAGAAGTGGTGTCAGATGGCTGGGCTCCAACACTGGGCCAGTGGGGGTCAGCTGGGATGTGTGGGACCTGGACACCAACTCATACCCCCTGGCACCGGGCCGGACTGAGGAAGGGGCTCCAACCCCTCAGCTGCGCGGGGCTGCTAACTGCTCCCAGGTTCTGCAAAAACCTTCACCGGACCAACACAAAAACTCAGAGCAGAGGGATCCAGAGGTCTAGACTGAATGGGGGTGGCAGGTGCCACAAAGGGGCATCACCAGCTCCTTCTTCATCTGGCTTCCTGAGCAGAATAAGTCCCCCTAGTGGTAAATTCACAGGATCCACAGTTCATAGGACACTGTTCACAGAGTGTCACAGCCCCTAAGGGAAGGTGGACCACATACTGGACTCCAAGGCAGACATCCCCAGAGGCAGGAGCCAGGATGTCAGGCCAGGCCTAGGGCAGCACGGTCTCCCACGTCTGCCCAAAGCTCACCTGAAAGGCTCCTTGGAGGTTGTAATCCAGTGACAGGATGAGGTCCACATCCCGTGTGGGCCGCAGAAGGGGCGGGAAACTGGTGTTGATAAGGTAGCCAACATCCAGCAGGCAAAGATGGGGCTCTGCAGGTGTCAGCTGGTTGGGGTGCCCATCCAGTTTGGTGGCTGGAAAAGTTGAGGGAATGGGGTAGAAAAGCAGCTATCATTGGTGCTGAGGCCACCCGATCCCTCTGGCCTAATGCTAGCTCCTTGCTACTGGCAGAATCCAACTCTGCCCTCTGGTCCCTCTTCTCTCCCACCAAAAGTAGGCCTGTCACTTCCCAAGATGCCACAGATGGGCCCTGATCCACAAATGAGAGGAAAAAGGGTAGCTGCTCCAAGCAGCCCAGTGAACTAAGCTCAAAGGAGCTTGGGTCCCACGGGCTGGAGAGTGTGGATATCTGGACCAGGGACCCAAAGCTCAGGTGGTCATGGGCAGACCCATGGAAAGCTGGGACCAGAGAGAGAAGAGATACCTTTCCAGGTGGAGAAGTAAGGCTGTTGGAAATAGTCTTTGTGGAACTGAAGACCACGCAGGAAATTATGTGTGGCCTGGGCCAGTGGGCGCCGTGTCAGCAGGTCAGTAAAAAACTCAACAATCTTGCCGGTCCCCGTGGGAGGCTCTTCTATCTTCAGAAGAGGAACCTGCTCCTTGTCTGCTCAATTAAGAAGGGGGAAAGTAGGGCATCTTTTAGGAAATTGAGACCCCTAAACTTTTACCCCAGCTTCTGTGGACTCCCAAAGGCCTGAGAGCCACCCCCACCATCCTCCAGATCCAGCCCCTGTGGGGGCCTCTCCACTTGCTCACAAGGAGCCCAGGCACCCACCCAAATTGGCCTGATCCTGTGCCCAGCGGTCCCAGAACTGGCTGGGCTCTGAGGCCCAGTATAAGCTGTCCTGGAGGCTGGCTGCATACAGATTGCTCCAGATACCTGAGAAAGGGGACACAAGAGGAACAGAAAGGACATGAGGGGGAGAGAGCCCCTACCCAATCACAACCTGACTCTTGCCCACGGCCCATCCTAGTCTGGGAAGCATCCCCATGACTGAGCTGAGGGTGGGTTTGGGGGGGGAGGGGGTGCCTGCCATCTTCGCCAGGCCCATTCTCCCTCTATCTCCGCTTCCCTAACCTCCCAGGCCTCTCACCTTTCAGGAAGCAGATTCGGGACTCAGGAAGCCGCTTGGTCAGGCGCCCCATGAAGAACTCAGAGCCAAAGAGCTCGGAGGGGATGAAGGCACCGTACTTGGGAAAGCCAACCTCATAGGGGGAGAACTCACACCACTCTGTGAGGAGACCACACAGCTTCACTGCGGGGCTCAGAACTCCAGGACCCTCAACCACCACGGGCTTCACACCAGGGAAGCCTGGGGACCTAGAGGCTCAGGCTGGTTACAGGCACCCTGAGCATGAACCTAACAGCCCCACCCCCATCCCAAAGCCTGAGTGACTCTGGTGGGATGATCAATAATCTCTGGAAGGCATGGGACCTGGCCCAGAAGGGGAGGGTGTAACACCCATCTCCTACACACAGGCACCCTGCCAGCTGCGAGATCACACGTCTCCACTCCGGGCTACTCACCAGCAAATTCAAAGGTGGTCAGGTTCTTCTCCTTGCTGTTAAGAGCACAGTAAATGGGCAGAGGGTTCTGGCCTTGACTCAGGGCCTGTCTCTGGTCTGAGAGAGTATGGTCATGGGGCTGGTAGAAGGAGAGGATTTGAACCTAAAGTTGTGCTTTCTGGTGCCTGGGGCCTTTCCCATCTCTACACCCAGGGCGGTTCCCCATCTTTGAACCATGCCCTGGCCACACACCCGCCCCCCTGTACCTCATCGTGCAGCAGGGCCTCACTAATGAGGGCCCACAGGTTGGTGAAGCAGGGCGGGTGGCCCAGGCGGGCACGCTCGGCCAGCTCCTGCCGGTACTGCTGCAGCTGGCTGGGAGCAAGCACGCCCAACTTGCTCTTGGTCACCTGTGTTTTCAGTGACTCGGTGGGCCCTGCCAGGTCCTTCTGAGACCATTCTGGGTCCTCGTAGAGGTTGGCCAAAGCCCTGGGAAAGCCAAAGCCCAGGAGGTCATCGCACACCTCGGACTCTCTATCCTAGAACAACAGACTAGCAGGTACCTTCCAATGGTCCCCCCAAGCACATTCCTCTCTGGCACATCCTTTCTCCCAGTTAGGTCGGAGGTGCCTATGGGGTCCACAACAGCCTTACGACTGCCACCCCCAAACTCCTGCACTCGACGTGCTGCCAGCTCACCAGGTAGAGCCAGAGGCCCCTGTGATGTAGGAGATGCAATCCAAGAGACCCAGCTCCTTCAGGCCAGCCAGATGCCCATACAGGGAAACCATCGCCCGGATCCCACCACCAGTGGCCATAACAGCTACCACAGGGATCTGGAAGAGAGGACAGCCAGGTCAGTCAAGGTCTGATCAGGGCTGTAGTCTCCCAAACATCCACCCCTTTCCCTCTTATTAGGAGAAGTCATTTCCCTAGAAAGTGTCCCAAGCTGATCTGACCCCAGCAGGCTGCCCTCAGGCTACATGGCTCACTGATGAGTCAGATGGGACCCAAGTCCCAAAACCTGGACCAGACCAAAAATCAAGAAACAATGAGAAAGAGGGTGCCTGGCTGGCTCAGTTGAGAGTCTGACTTTTGGTTTCGGCTCAAGTCACGATTTCACGGTTTCATGGGTTCAAGCCCCTTGTTGGGCTCTGTGAGGACAACACAGAGCCTGCTTGGGATTCTTGCTCTCTGCCCCTCCCCCACTCACACTGTCTCCATTTCAAAATGGATGAATAAACTTAAAAAAAAAGGGAGAAGGAAAGCTAGCCCAATGGGGCAGCTTATAAGCTCCAGGTGCCTCATGCAATGCTCTGCATTTGATGGCATCAGGCTGCCAAGAACATCAAGTGAGAGGGAGGCACAGCAGGGCAGGTAGGTAAGAGGCAGGGCCAAGTTCCGGTCTGGTTAGGAAACAGTCAGCTCTGGGCTTGAGGAAGACTGAGGATGCCCATCCAAGGCAGCCCAGCCCACAGACCTCATCTTCCTGTAACTCTTCATCCAGTTGCAGGACCTGCTTCAGGGCCTTGGCCACCACCTGCTTCCTCTTGCTCAGAAAGGCCTGCTCCTCAGCACAGGGGCCGCAGCCTAGCCGCACAGCCAGCTCCCTGGGTCTGGGTGGGAAGGAAGGAACCATCAGGCAGCTCCCGGCCTCATTACAGAAAAGGAAGCCGGGTCTGCCTCACCTGAGAAGCCCACTTCTCAATCTCTCTCTCCTCTCCCCAAACCACACTCCTGCCCATGTCTGGACAGAAGCGTGACATGTGTGGGTATGATGGAGAGAAGGTGCACCTAGACCCAGGTGGGGACACTTGGGGAATGCAAGAAAATGGATTCCCACGACTATAAATGCTGGTGCCTAAAAAGGCCCCCGGGTGGGACCCACCACCATAGATCTACTTCCACCTCTCAGCTTCTCTCCATTACCACCCAAAAATGACTCCAGCGGAGACAAGAAACAGTGTTCCCACCTCTTCGTGGCTAGTCTTCCAGGCATGTGAAGAAGGGCCAGGGTGGGTGACTTCTCTTGTCTCATGAAGATTATTAGCTACGGTCCACCCACAATCGCCACCACCCAAAGGGAGCATGATTTCTCTCTTGTGGCTTCCTGGCCCTCTCTGTGCCTCAAGTTCAAGTGCAGGTGCCTGCCTGCTCTCCCCCACGCCCTCTCCCCCGGACTAGCCAGCTCTCACCCGTCTTCTTTTCTCAGCTCCACCCTCATCAGGGGTTCCTAAAAACCATGAACACTTCAGTCACAAAAGTTGGCCACCATGTTCCTCTCATCCTGGCCTGAGCCACACCCTATGATGCTCCCATGCTCCCTCGGGCCTCCGGCCATCTCCACAGGGACAAGGTCTGAGGCTTCAAGGCAGCTCTGTTCAGAGGACCCCCTCTCCTCAGAACCTGGCTCAGCACTTGTGCAGGGCATGGCCCTAAGACTAAAGCTCCTACCACCACAGGCCCCCTATAAGGCATGGGGCCCAGCCCTGCCTATGCTTCTGGCATTCTTCCTCCGGGTGATCAAGTACCTGGGACGTAGGGAAGACAAGCCTCACCACCTGGCCAGAGGGCAAGGCCCTCAGGGGCACCTTCAGGTGCTCTTGGGGGGTATCCTGTAGGAAGGATGAAAGAATACCTAAGAATCACTTCTGTTCCAGCAGCGATCTCACCCATTGCCCCAGGGAGTGACAAGCAGCAGCAGGAAGAGGGATAAGAGGCCAACCTAGACCCCATACTCTTCCCAGTGTGCCTGATTCTGCCAAGGAGTGAGGGGGTGAGGGGCTCAGCATGAGCAGAAGGACGGCTATAAGAAAGAGGGAGAAAGACTCTGCAGGCCCCACCTCAGCAGCACACTACCTGCAGATGAATATCCAGCTCCTGGTCCCAGCAGGCCGGGCAATGGAAGCAGAAGGAGCCAGCACCCACAGCGGCCTCCTGCGGACCCTCACAGGACCCAGGAACCATGAGCTGAACTCTTCCCCCGGACTCTGGAAATAGGAACCAGAGCAGAGGGGCTGGGAATAAGATCCTGGCCCACAAAGGCCCAAGAGTGTCTTGCACAAGGGGCCTGAAGGGTACTTCCCCCCCACCCCGAGGAGGACGACTGGCACAGGCCAAGGCTCAGAGATGGAGCCCCCATCACAGCCTCTCCAAGGACTAAGGGGACACAGGTCCTGGGGAGCCCCAGCATGGATTTGCCCCTAATCTCTACCAGTGCCTATGAAAGTCTAGGGCAGCTAATGTAAGGTCCCTTCTAAGATCCCCACAGAAAGAGGAAGACAAGGGGCACCTGGGTGGCTCAGTTGGTTAAGCGTCCGACTCCGGCTCCAGTCATGATCTCACAGTTCATGAGTTCAAGCCCCAAGTCAGACTCTGTGAGAACAGCTCTGAGCCTGGAGCCTGCTTCAGATTCTGTTTCTGTCTCCCTCTGCCCCTCTCCCACTGGCACACTGTCTCTTTCTCAAATATAAATAAACATTAAAAAATTAAAAAGAAAAAAGAAAAAAAAGAAAGAGGAAGACAAGGGCAGAGGGCTGGGGGTTATCTTGGTAGGTGGGAGACTTACCCTTCCGGTCCCCTGACTCCTCCAGTCGAACATGCAAGCAAGAGAGCTCCCGGGCCTGAGTCATTAAAAAAGCCCCTCAGACTTGAACCCCTGCCCTGTTAGAGGCCCCCACCTCCCAGTACCCTAGTTTTGGTCCTCAGCACTTCATTACCTTGGCCCTGAGTCACCAACCATTTGCCTGAGGTTGTATCCTCTTAAGGAACCAAAATCCCAGGGACCCCCCAACTCAGTTCTACCCATGCATCTCCAAGGGAGCCCCAAGCTTCAGGGAGGGGGATAGCAGATGGCATGAGGGAGGAGCTTCAACTTACCACCAGAATGCCATTGGTGACAAGCTGCTCAGCACAGTCTGTCCTGAAAAGGACACCAGTGACCCTCAGTGCAAGTCCAGGCTCCCAGGTTCTCACCCCTCAAAGAGGCCACAGCATTCCTTCACCACCACTGGATGTCTCAGAGGGAAGGGTGTCAGTTCTGGGCACGCTCTGGGTACACTGGACTCTGCCCTTCCCCCAAAAGAAGCACTCCCACCCAAGAAGTGCCCAGTGGCCCCTGACTCACAGTCTCTGTAGCTGAAATTCAACTTCTAGCCGCTCCTCACCCTGGAGAGAGGAAGAAAACAAAGTTAGAGAGGTTGAGGAACGTGAGTGTAGATTTCAACACACATGCCAAGGGGGGCTGCTGGGGCCCGAGAGGTGGTGAGAGCCAATGTCCATCTCCACCCTGCTCTGTCCACTTTCTCTGGGATTATTCCTGTGGACAGCAACTCCTGGCTGACAGTAGCCTCTGGATGCCACGGAAGCCTGGACCACTCACTGGAAAAAAGGGCCATGTACCCAGCTCCCCTGCAAAGGATCTCCCCTCCCTGGGCTGAGGCTTTCCACTGCCCTGGGCACAGCCTTGCCTGAGCGCTCAGTGAGAAGCTCTCTCTGCGGAACTCCCCAGCCCGCAAAGTTCCCACGTCAAATAGCACCGACAACACGGGGTCATCATTGGTCAGAAGGTCCTGGTCAAAGACTTGCAGCTGCACCACATTCTGGAAGGGAACAGAGTAAGGGGCTGCAGGAAGGAGGAGTGGGATAGGAAGGTGAGTGGGGCCATGGCAGAAAGCAAGGGCTGGCAGGAACAACGGGCAGGGCAGGGGCTGACACCTGGCCCACCTTGAGCTGGCTGTGGATTCGAAAGCGAAAGCTCTGATTCCAGATGGGGTTTCTGCTGTTCTTGACCGTGCGTGTCTGCAGCCTATGGCTAGAGGCCGTGGGCAGCCACAGACTCACATAGCAGTCAGAGGGGGTTACTGCAGGAAGAAGGGACAAGTGCCTGCTGACAGCCAAGAGCCTTACCCAGCCCAGCTTCCCAGAGTCCATGACCTTCCATTATAGGCAGCCCTGGGAGGCCTGGAGACCCTCAGAATGGGACTGAGTCGGGAGGCAGGAAGAGCAAGAAGCTGAGGCACAATCCCACATTCCACCCAGCACCTCCTCTCGGCACCCTCTCCAGGACCCTTGCACGCCCAGCCCTACTTATATCTCTTCCCACTGCCCTGTCCCAGTCTGAATCCAGTTCCAGAACCACTGTCCTCCCTGGGCCCAGCACTCACCTAGGTCCTTCGAGGGCAGGCCACAGGCCTGCAGGACACGAATGGTGAGCAGGCAGGTCCCAGGCACCTTTGCCTGCAGAGGAGGGACAGGTCAGGCTTGCTGCAGGCTGCTGGGCCCAAAGCCAACAAGGGCCAAAGAAGAGGCCAGAGTACCCCCTCCAGGACTAATTCTGAACCAAAGGGATCAGCCCTTCCCAGCCACATGGCTGCCCTCCACCCATCAGAGCTCTAAATGGAAAGGAGGCTATGGTATCTACTGATGATGCCTGCCAACACTTACACAACACTCTGGGCCGGCGCTGGCCCAAGGGCTTTATGTACATTAACTTCTTTAATCACACAACTATGCTGTGTGTAGGGACTAATTATGACCAATCCCACAAGGAAACTGGAGCACAGAAAGACAGAAAGCCTACATAGTCACTTGCCTGAGGTCCAGGGCCAAGACTGCACCAGGACGGCTCGACTCATGCTCTCTACCCCACAGCTTACTTGCTTCTAGCTACTGGTTTAGTGTCTTTTAAATCTTTCCACCCCACATTTCCAGCTACCCCTTGCTAAGCTGCCTTGAGGCGGTCTTAGTTGGCAGGAGGCCCGTGATGAGGCGGGCAGGGGGGAGGGGGAAACAGCAGAATATAAGGCTACAGAGGGAGGGGAAGAGGCATGTCAGGACCCAGCCTGGCCATGGGCCCCTTGGTGGGGCTGCTCCCCTGGTTGAGCAGCTTAAACGGAGGCATTTTCTGGTTAAGCAAACCCTCTATCTGGAGAGGTAGAAGTGAGGAGCACAGAGTTGGTTTTCAGCCTCTCGACCCCTGGCCAGGACTCAATTCTGGAAATGGGCTCTCTGCTTGACTATGAACAGTAGTTAGCATCTCAGACCACACACAGGTTTTCAAGTCCTCCAGGTGCTACAGGTCAGGCTAAAGAGGACCCCCAAGCAGGTCCATCCAAACCCACAATCATGAGTCTAGGGATATAAACCATGGCAAGTGTGCCAGGAAAGCCTGTGCCAACTAATCCTGGCCTTCAGCCCTGCCTCAGAAGGGTCTTGATGGATGGAGTTGAAGGGCAGAGCCGGGGAAGCTCATCTGTCAGTGTCTGCCCTGGGGCCCCTACCCTCCAAGCAACTGAGTCAAGAGCACCTGAGCAGCCACTTCCTTCTGGGACCCCAGGACAGTAGCCCAAATCCATGGCCCTGAGAACTCTGCCTGGAGCCCATCTCTAGGGCAGGAAGAACTCAGGATGACCCTTATCCCAAGATCCGGCCCGTTCCCTGGCTTCTGCTCACCACCCTGGACCAAGTCTGGCAAAGTCCCCTCTCTACACCTGGGGAAACCCACAGCTCCTCTTAAGAATCAGCATTAACCAGACCCCAGAGGGAACAAAGGTCAGCCTGGGGGCCCAGGGCCCCAGGAGGTCTTACCAGAGCCATGAGACAGACAGTCCTCAAGAGCCACAAATGACAGGCAGTGGGCGCAGGACCGAAGACTGTCGGCTTTTTAACGCAGAGCCAACAATGTGCCAGTTGGCCCCAAGCTCCTCCCTGGTCCCTCCCAACCGCCTCCGCTCCACCCAAGCCTCACACTCACTCCAGGACAAGCCACCTGTCAAGGAAATGAGGAACCTTAAACCTACATGGCCCCTGTAATGGGGGCCTACCACCCATGAAGACCCATTCCCTCTAGGCGTTACCATCAGCACCTACCCCACCCAACCCTGCTCTTGTGCCTGGACCTAGAAGGGCCACTGACATCTGGAAAGCAGGGAGTGGACCCAGGGCAGCACCAAATGGATAAGCCTTGTCCCCTGTCACAGGGTCTTTCACAACCTCCGGTGCCTGTAGGACAGGAATGCCCGGCCCTGACTGAAGCACTTGGCTAATGTGAAGCGGGTGCCCCAGGTCTATCACCGCCTGGCAGGGGCACGGTTTGTTTCACGAAAGAGCCCTCCCAAGCCCCGTGCCTGGCTGCCTCCACCCTCGGCACTGGGTGGCTAGGATGATGAGGCCTCTGAGTGGCTCTCCGGGAAAGGGGCTCTTCCAGGTCTGGGTTGGTGCAGGGAGGGAGGGAGTCTTGAGTGTGTGGAGACCCTGTGGCGGGGATGGGCAGGGGTTTCTGTCCCCTCCTACCTATGCTTGTTGTGGAAGAAACAGGGGTGACCCTCGGCACCAGACCCCAACAGCTTCCCTGGAGGTGGAGGAGAGCAAACAAGGCCAGAGCAAAGCTAGGCACAGCTTTAGAGGCCGAGACAGGGAGGTCTGCACCAGAGTTAAAATGAGAACCGCTTGCCCTGAGAGGGGCTGCAGTGGCTATCATGGGAGTTGGCAGCAGAGGTCCTCAGTCCCAAGCCTGGACCCAGGCCTCACCCCCAATCAGGGTCACCTTGAAATGTTTACCTGAACCTTCCAGCCCTCACCAGACCACAGAAGGCAACTTCAAGAGGGAGTCTCAGCACACATGAATCAAAGCCACCTTTTATTGAACACTTCTTCTGTGCCAGCCCCTTATGGTCCTTAAAGATCTCTCTCCAAGCCTCACAACACCCCATGGGGTAGGACCCATCATTGTCTCTGTTTTACAGACAGGACACCAATGCTCCAAGGTGATAAGTCGCCCACGGTGCTGGTAAGAGGCTGCACCAGAAGTCCCACTCCTCCTCCAGTACAGGCAGCTGCCTCACCTGTGTGGTAACTTCCTGGGAGCTCACACCCAGACCTGCCTGGCACCTCCTGGACCTCCAGATCACCCAAATCCTCCAATGCAGATTCCAAGCTGAGCTGGGCCAGGAGTCAGCAGACTCTGACTCCAGTTTGCCTCTGGAAGTGACTTGGCCTGGGAGGGACACGACCTTTTCCACCACTTGTCGTTGGCAACGTTCACCAGGGTTCCATCAGTCGAGGCCTGAGGCCTTAGTGAGGGAGTCAAGCAGCTGGAAGTAACTGTACTTAAGGTCATACTCCATGTCATACCAGTAGTTCACTGTGGGGAGAATGGAGACCTCAGCATGAAGGTCCCCCTCCAAACCTACTGCCTCCCAAACCCATCCCCCAGCAGCCCTACTGGGCAGCTCCTCACCAGCAATGCAGCCATGGGACTGCTGGACGTGGTGGAACCACAGGGCCGGCAGATAGAGCATCTCACCGGCCTGTACGGTGCAGCAAAGGGCCCGGGCCTGACTGTAACTGGGGTACCGGGCCAGATCTGGAGCCAATGGGTCCAGTGGGATCCAGGGTACCTGGGGATACAGTGGATGCCAGGGAACAGTCCCAAAGCCCCCGGCCCTCCAGCTCTGTCCCTTCCAAAGGTAAACACCATGAGCTCTGCCCTGTTCAGCACTGGGAAGGCCCAGACTTAGGGATTTTTCAGACTAAGGTGCCACCTCCCCAGCTCTTTTGTGCCTTCTCAGAGACACGGTTCCTACCCTTCTCCCTCCCCAGGTCCCAGGAACAAGGCAGATACCTTCTCCATGGCCTCTTCATCCACCACTTTAAAGGAGCCCTCTTCAGTGAGGTGGTAGGTTGCTGGTGTGTATAGCTCTGAAAGCAGAAGGAGAAAGGTACAGGGACACTCAAGTGGCCTGCAGCTTGCCAGTTCCTCCCCTTTGTTCCCTGAGTGCAGTGGAAAAACTGTGCCCACACCTCCGTCCTGGCACACCAGCCTGACCAGGGCCCTTGCTGCCCTCCCTCTACTTTGGGCCACCTGTCCCCCAGCCCCTGAGGGCTGAGTCCCCTACCATAGGGGATGAAGGGCCGGTCACTGGGTGGATGTAGCAGGAAGTGTTTCTCTCCAGAGACCACGCAGTAGAGGTTCTCATAGTGGTCCTTATGTACTGCCAATACAAAGAAGGCCCAGTGGGCAAGGTTATGAGGGGCAGGACACAGGAGGGGACAAATGACAAGACAGATGTGACAGGTGGTATAACAGAAGATCGCACAAAGTCAAAGCCGGCTCAAGGGGATGCCAAGGAGTCAGGCAGAATTCCATCAGGGACTTGACATTTGCTTGACATTCATCTCTACCAAGGGGGGAATCCAAGCAAACAGAGTTTTCCTGAGTTCACCCCGACCTAGCTGCCCTTCAGGAGAGCTTTCTGGAGACCTAGAAGAAACAGTCTCCTCCACGCCCCACTGCCATGGGGACCCTCCCCAATCTGAGCTATCAGGACGCGCTCTGTTACACCCAAACCCCAGAACCCCAGAATAAATCTTAGAAAACAGTCAAACTTCCGTCCAGACCCAACCTTCCACTCTTGATCTCCTCTTCCCTCCTCCCCCACCTCTGTATTCCCCTGATACCTACAGGATGTCACTGCAGCCACATCCCCCAGCCAGAAGTTTACAGCATCAGGCATCTTTCCTGCAGGTCAGAGGTAAGAGATCAAGTCAGAAGGGACCATCCTCGAAGGCCAGGCTAGGAATAACCACCATACAGTGATGCTGGACCAGAATCTTGGGGGAGCCAGGGAGCTCACAGGGAGAGAACAGAGAGAAGGGGCAGAGGAGGGCCAGCTCCAGAAGGAGCCTCCTGCCCTGTGGCAGAGGAAGGGTGACAATGTCCAGTAGTTCAATGCAAAGTCGTAGCCTGGAGGTGCGCCTGCGTGGCTCAGTCAGTTAAGTATCCAATTCTTGGTTTTGGCTCAGGCCATGATCTTGGAGTTTCATGAGTTCAAGCCGCGTGTGGGCCTCTGCACTGGCTGTGCATCCTGCTTGGGATTCTCACTCTCTTCCTCTCTCTCTGCCCCTCCCCCACTCACGCTGTCTCTCTCTCTCTCTCTCAAAACAAATAAATTAATTAAAAACAAAAACAAAAACAAAAACAAAGTTGTGGCCTGGAGACTTGAGCATTTAGTGCATAGCACCTGACCCTGAGGGGCCAAGAGTATGGGCCAAGTCATCACCAAAGGAAGAAGCAGCAAGCAGGGCTGACTCCTGCTTGTCCTTCCCATTTCTTCCCTGCCCAGCCCCTGCCTCCACTCACCCAGTGCCTCGGAGGCCCAGGGCACGTGGGACTCTAGATCAGGCAGTAGCTGGGGCAGCTCGGTGAGCAGGTTGGAGCACTGCTTCTGCACGTAGAGGACTCCTGGGTGCTGGGTCTGGCCCTCTAGCACATCCAGCACGTAGCTCAGGGACAGGCGACGCTCAGCAGGCATCATAAAGCGATCCCCTCGTACAGCATCCGCATAACCATCAGGGGTCACAGCCACACTCACCTCTATTGAGCCCACTGTGGCTCTGGAGGAAAGGACTTTTCAGCCCATGTCCAAATACCACAAAGTATCACCCAACATCCCCCCAGGGGCAGCCCCCACCTGAGATATGGGAAGGACCACTTCTGCAAAGCTGGCCAGTGCTGCAGGGCGTTGCGGATGATGCAAGGCCTATTGGGGCAGACCCAGTCCCGATAGAAGTGGAGTGGAGTGGGGGGCTCATCCAGGTAAGGCACAGCAAGAGGCACACTGAGCTCTGAGAGAAAGAAGGGGTGGGGGTAGGGTGGGGTTATGAACCCAACAGCACCCAGCTGCTGCCCCAATGCCTGTGTAGAAGATGCCCTCCCTGGGCAAGACACACTACTATCACTGGATAATGCCCATTGATGACCAAGGGACCCTGGACAACCAGAAACTGAAAATTGAGGAGAGAATTTAAGGCAGAAAGCATGAAGCACCCACAAACACACCAGGATGGACCAGGGGATGGTGCTCAGCCCACAACCCACACCCTCCTTGGGACCATGTCCAGCCCTATACAGTGAACCCCACGGCTTTCCCACTCTGCAGTGTCCAACCTCATGGCATCCATTAGGAAAGGGAAACATGGAGGCAGTACATAGAACTCCAGAATGAGTGGTGCTGAGGCCCCAAAGCCACAGGCTGGTGTGGGTGAGTCAGGCTCTGGAAAGCACCCTCCAACAGTGATACTTACCAAGCTCTAGAATGTACTCAGTACTTGATTTAGCCAATGCAGAGTATCAAGGGATGATCCTATTGTCACCTCAAGAAGATTACAACCTAACTGTGAAAACAGGCTGCTACAGGAAACCACAGGAGGAAAAGTAAGGGCTGAACTGTGTTTTTGATCTTCCTGAACAGCATCACCATCCTCAGGAGATCCAAGACTACCATGTGCATTTATAGTTGTGCAGTGTGCCATCTGCACAGATGTCTATAGGGCCCCGTATCCCTTCTCACAAATCTATTCTTTTTGGCTCTTCCTTCTCCCTCACTTCTGTCCACCCCTATGGATTGTCTCCAAGTCCTATTGATTCTACCAACCACCCCCTCCTTTCCTCTGCTGGTATCCATATCCAAATAACCTCCTTGGGGCCCTCAAATGTCACTTCAGTGAGGTTTCCTTCCCAGGCCACCCTTTTAAACTGTAACCTGTCCCCAACAATCCTACACTTCTTCCTTTTTTCCTTCTTTCATTCATCACCACCTAACATACTATATATCTCACTTATCCAAATTGTTTATTGATCTCTCTTGCTAGAATAGAAGGTAAGCTCTATGAGGGTAAGGATGCAAATCTTGTTCATTGGTATACCCCCCAGGACCTAGAATAGTCCCTAACACACAGCAGGTGCTCAACAAATACTGGCTTAATGGTTGAAAGAAAGTCTCCAACATCTCCTGACTGGCTGATCGCTGCAGTGAACTAACTGGTTTCCTTGGGGTTTCATTCCACTCCCTCTCAAAAGCATCCCTCACCCTGGCCCCCATCATCTTCCTAAAATACAATCTCATCTTGTCATACCCCTAGTTAAAAAAAAAATCCTTTGATGGCTTACCACTACTCCTTACAAATTATAATGTGCCTTGGCATGCATTCAAGGTGATACATGATCAGGCCCAACCTACTTTTCCAGTCTGGTTTCCTCCTGTCTGGTGCCTGCCCCTTACCACACTCTACTCAGGTGGTGCCAAACTTTGTTCCTACTGCTCCCACAAACGGGAATGCCTTTCTCCTGGCTTCTATAAAGGGTACACAGGGCTTTGCTTTGTTTGTTTCATCCTTGAGATCTAGCCTGAATGTCTTGGCCGCAGTGGGCAGCCACTGCACTAATTTTCACCTCTGAGGTCTCCATGCCAGTCATCTTTGCTTTGCATTCAGTTGAAAAGTAAATGTCTTTAGCTCAAAAATTAGAACTGGGTGGGAAGACCCTGGTAGGCCCAAGAAAACAGAAAAGGGAAGAGCTGGAACATGTGCTTGCTTCACCGGCCAGAGAGGTAAGATGGTACCTGCCAAGCAGATAAGGGAGCAAGGGAGAGCAAACTGGCAAAGGGCCTTCCCAGTCATGCCAGTCCATCAAAGCAGTCATCTTGGGAGGGTGATTTGGGGCTCAGTAAATCTATTATTCTCACTGGAATTCTTTTTTTCCCACTGGAATTCCTAAAATGCGTGGAAACTGCCTTTCTTTTCACCGTTTGTATTTCCTGCCATTACTGAATTTTTACTGCCTCACCAATTAAAAGACTTCCTGTAGATAATGACTACTGCTCCCTTCTGAGGCTTTGATGTGAGAGAATTTCAAAAGGGATTCAAACAATTCCTTTGGCCCAACAATTCTTCTGCTAGAAATTTAACCAACAAAAATACTCACACATGCGCAGAATGACTGCTCCAGGCACACTGGCATGTTCCAGGTTCCAGGTTCACTGTTCCATGAACACACCAGGCACACTCCTACCTCAGGGCATTTGCCCCAGTGCCCTCAACCTGCAATGCTCTTCTCTCAGATGTCTGTACAGCTCACTCCCTTTCTACAAGCCTGTGCTTGAATGTGGCTTTATCAAGGCAGCCTACCTACCCTGACCATCTTATTTCAACCTATATCCTCCACTCAGCCCCTGGCCTGAGACCTCTTATTCTGCTTTAATTTTTTCCCCCACAACACTTATCTTCTAATCCATTTCTTCTACTATATAATTTACTTATTACTCATTTAGTGTGACTAGGGTTAATGATCTGTCTCCTCACTTGGAATGTAAGGTATGGGAGGGCAGAAATTTTATTCAGTGATGTATCCTAAACACATTGATCAGAGCCTCACACATTGAGGTGCTTAGTGTTGAGGTGCTCCTAGTATTTGTTGCAACACTAGCAAAAAGACAGACTGTAAATGACCTAAATGTCTATCAATAATAGGCTGATTCAGTAAATTACCACAAGTACACAAGGTGAAAAAGACTGCGGAAGAAGGATATGGGGTGGTCTTCAAGATACATAATAGTGCAAAAAAGTGTTTAGCAGACTAACAGTTGTAAACAGAAGGGTAATATATATAGTGCTGCGTGTGTGTATGTGTAGATATAAACATTATTTCTGGAAGGATTCAAACTGGGGCCTCAAATGGGAGGGGTGCTTACTTCACATTATAAATCCGTTGCTTTTTAAACCTTGTGTCCGTGTTGTTAATTAATGGTAAAACAAAAAGCAAAAAAAAAAACAAAAAAACAACAACAAAAAAAAAAAAAAACGGAAGAGAGGGAAAGAGCAAAATAAAAACCAACCAGGGGAAGAGCCAGTGATTACTTGTACAGCTGCCTACAATTTTCCCAAAGCTCTGCACCACCTTGGAGAAGTCTGTTCCTGAATAAAGCGTTCCAGCTGGGGTTCTGAAAGGGAACACCTGACCACCTCAAGACTTCACGACAGGCAACAGAAGGCTGCCCCATTATTCCGGGCGGGTTGACCGTGGGAAATACACCAGGGTGAAGACTGGCCCAAACGTTGGGAGTAGAGTCAAGACACGCCAGGAAGCCACGAGGACCTGCGAACACCGGAACAGGGGAGCTGAGGCCCCAGCACGGGGGTAGGAGCGAGGTTGGGACAGACGAGTGATCCGAGTGGGGCCAGCAACGAGTTAGGTGCACGAGCGTCTGCGCTCCTTGAAAACACGAACTAGGGGTAAATGTGGTGTGGGCGGCCCAGGAGGGCCAGGGCGCACCCGACTCCGGACTCTGCTTCCCCACATGCCCAAGGTCCCGCCCACGTCCTGAGACAGCCCGGCGGTGGACGCAAGACGGTCGCAGCCTCTGCGCGAACCCACTCACCCCTGGCGGCGGCCGGGAATTCTCGTAACTCCCTCCGCACCGCGTCCAAAGCCGCCTCCGCCATGACGCCGCCGCCGCTCTGCGGCCACGCGCTCTCCCTTTGAGACCCCGCCCCGCCGCGCCCCGCCCCCCGCCGCGGAGCCTCGCGGCCTCGGAGCGCCATCCTCTCCCCCGCCCCCAGCGCACCCGGATTCTGCTAACCAAGCGGCGGGAGAGGAGCTGTGCTGTCTCCAGCCTGCCGCACTCGCTGGCATCCCAGATTTAACAAATGATTGTGTTTATTGATGAGTTCATACATCAATACAAATGGACGAGTTAAAAACGGCCCCTGCCCCGTGAGACCTCGGGAGGAGGGAAGCGCCCATGGCCTGAACAAAGTATAAAAGTTATAAATAAGGAGGTTTTCAAAACCGGGTCAGGGCAAATCTGTTCGGGGGGCGGGGGGGGGGGCAGTTGCCGGTGGCCTCAGACATGCAGAAGGGGACGGGCGCCGGCGGCCACAAGACGCCCTCTCCCACCTAAGCGCTCAGCTGAGGTAGGGAAAGGGCGGCCACCTTCTCACAAACCTTAGCGATAGTGTTAGCTCCCTCCTCTGAAGGACTGGTTGGCTGAGGATCTCCAAGAGCCCAGACCAGAGGGCCAGGCCTGAGCCCTATTGGGGCTGATCTGTGGCTGTTGTACCGGTTGGGGGAGTGGTAGTAGACTTCTAACCCTCACAAGGGCAGCTGCAGCCCTGCCAGGGTCCACCCTCAGCCGCAGGGGTTCTTGGGGCCAGGACTTCTTTGCAGTGTGGCCATGCAGGTGGTAGTAGTACAGAAGGGGGGTGGGGGTGGTGAACTAGGTTTCATCTGTTCTGGTGCACTCTGGCTGATGCAAACAAGAGCGGGGCACTCTACAAAAACCAACTTTCTAAGTTGCTGCCTATTGAACCAGCAGGGCCCCAGGGCCTGTCCATGGGAGAATAGGTTGTTGTGGCCTGGAACTTCAGGAAAGTTACACTGACTTACCTGAGGCTGAGAGAAGCAGCAGGGCCCAGAGACACGTGTTCTTCACCCCAATTCCTCAACCACTGCTTCACTACTTGGTCCTATACTACCTTAGCCCACTGTACCCTATCTCCTTCCCCTCACCCCTAACAACTGCCCTTCTAATTCTAATCTACCCCCTGCCCTCTACTACATACCTGTCCCACCTACCACCTTTCCAGTGTGTCTCTTGGCCCCTTCTGCACTCCCATGTGCCTCCCCCTCCCCTCAACTTCCAGCATCCAGAGCATCTTGGGTGCCCAGCACTGCCTTTGAGGAGGCTCCTTCCACCTGAACCAGGAACCAACAAGCCATCTCACATCAGCTAGGTTGTGGACACCAAGAATCCAGAATTCAGGTTACTACATTCCAGTCCTTTTTGTGCTCCTTGATAGTTCCATATGAGCCAGGGTGGTGAAGCAGGAGTAGTACATGAAGGGAAACCAGGCACACATCAGCCAGCCAAGTACTCTAGCGATAAACACTCAACTTGTGTGTGTGTGTGTGTGTGTGTGTGTGTGTGTGTGTGTACAGTTCTGTGGCTAAGGTCCTTAGAAGGTGGGCTGGTGCCCTGTAAACCATGAGAGAAGTTCTAACACAGGCTTCTGACTGGGCATCACTCAGGATGCAAGGAGAAGGTGGCCTCTGGGTCTAGGAGCCTGCTGGGGACAAGGGTTGGGAGGATAGGGAAGACCAAGGGGCTAAGAAGAGGAGGCCAGGGCTTTATGTTTGCCCAGCAGAGGGCTTTACTGTCCCGCAGCAACATCCCACAGCTGTCTCCACAAGTTCTGGCCAGGAGAGAAAGGGGGCACAGGGAGAGAGATAATGCTAGGGCTCTCTTAGAGGGGGGATGGGAGTGGAATGTGGGGGCTCAGGCCTTGACACCAACTCAAGCCTCCTGATGGCTAGGAACGCCCTGGAGGACTAGAGGGCTCTGCCCTACACAACTGCCAGGAAGTGGGGAAAACATAACCCCCTGCTCTGGCAGCCAGGGGAGTACAGCTGGTGTGGGAAGGGAAGTGGAGGTAGAGGTGAAGCTCCGCTGTTGGCTGAAGGGCACTGAATGCCACGTGGCCTCTCACTTCCACCCCACCAAATACCCTGTGTGTGCTCCACCCCAGGGAGCTGATCCCTGCAGTAATTTCAAATGGCTTCTAAGAAGAGAGGGCCAGCCCTTCCCGATTTCCCCCAGATGGGGCAGGCTGCCCTCCTACTCCTCACAGCACCAAGATGACAAAGATCTAAGACCTACCCTGCATGAGCCACTGAAGGGGCTGTGGAGGCAGGGGTTCCAAGAAAGTGAGGCGACAGTCAGGGAAATAAATTAATAAATACAGGGGCCCCATGAGGAGTAGCTGGGAAAACTGCTTTCCCTCTGAGCACTGATCCCTGCGATCCACTCCAAGCATCCCCACAGGTTTTGGAGAGTGGAGCAGGGGCTACAGTTTGGAATAAGGGAAGCATTCACTTGGAATAGGATTCTGGAACTAGAGTCTGCGTTCCATGCGCTGCTCCACAGCCCGAAGCAGCAGCTCTGAGTATTGCTCTAGCAGGGCCTGTGTTTGCTCAGCCCCCACAGCCCCAGGGCTCCCACCCGGGCTGCACAGCACTGCGCCAGCCAGGGCCTCTAGCTCCTGCCTCACTGAAGAGAAGGTGTTTCTGAGGAGCTGGGTGATGCGACTTTGCTCTGCTGAGGGCGTCTTGCAGCCAGCCACCTGCAGGAGGACCCAGGAAGTGAGTTGGAGGAACAATGGAGGAACATCCTGTCAATGGATGTATAAAGGGGAGGGGCCCCATCTGGGTCTAGCCTGCCTCCAAAGAAGGCCCTGCTGGACTGCCCCCTATGTCTAAGTTGGCCAAATAGTTTTTGAATATGACAAGGGATACAATGAATAATTATACTGGGACAACAGACATAAACTGGGATGGTCCTGAGCAAGCTAGGACATATGGTCTCTCCACCCTTACCCCTCCAGGCTGAGAAAGTCTCCGGCTCTTAGGGCCAATAGGTCCGCGATTCAAGAGCCCCGGCCTAATGGCCTCTACCTCCCTCACCTACTCTGCCCAGAATGTTCTTGATTGCTCCACCCATCTGTCAGTGGAAGAGCCTTAGCATGGTTGTTCTGGATACACAGCTAGCACGCTGTCTCCCCCCACGGTAGGCGTCCAACACGTACCAAGTGGTAGAGC
>NW_026059396.1:0-7313 GCF_023721935.1 Panthera uncia
GAACCAGCCCTGCAGTCCAGGAATAAATCCCACTTGATCATGGTGATTAATTCTTTTAATGTATTGTTGGATTCAATTTGCTAGTATCTTGTTGAGAATTTTTGCATCCATGTTCATCAGGGATATTGGCCTGTAATTCTCCTTTTTAGTGGTGTCTTTATCTGGTTTTAGAACCAAGGTAATGCTAACTTCATAGAATGGTTTGGAAGTTTCCCTTTCATTTCTATTTTTTGGAACAGTTTGAGAGAAATTGATATTAACTCTTCTTTAAATGTCTGGTAGAATTCCCCTGGGAAGCCGTCTGGCCCTGGATTCTTGTTTGTTGGGAGATTTTTGATTACTGTTTCAATTTCTTTGCTGGTTATGCACCTATTGAAATTTTCTATTTCTTCCTGTTTCAGTTTTGGCAGTTTGCATATTTCTAGGAATTTATACATTCTTCCAGATTGTCCAGTTTGTTGGCATATAATTTTTCATAATATTCTCTTATAATTTTTTGTATTTCTGGGGTATTGGTTGTGATAGCTCCCCTTTCATTTGTGATTTTATGTATTTGGGTCCTTTCTCTTTCCTTTTTGGTAAGTCTGGCTAGGGATTTATCATTTTTATTAATTCTTTTGAAGAACCAACTCTTAGTTTCATTGATCTGTTCTACTGTGTGTTTTGTTATTGTTGTTGCTGTTATTTCTGTATCTTGTATTTATGCTCTAGTCTTTATTATCTCTACTTTTTTTTCCTTTGCTACTTCCAGGATTCTTTACTTGTGTGTGTATTTTGTGAATTTGACTATGATATACCTTGGCAATGGATGGCTTTTGTTGACTTTAATGGGAGTTCTCTGTTCTTTGATTTTGATGTCTGTGTCCTCCCTCAGATTAGGAAAGTTTTCAGCTATAATTTGCTCAAATAAATCTTCTGCCCCTTTTTCTCTCTCTTCATCTTCTGGGACTTCTATGATATGAATGTTATTCAGTTTTAATAAGTCACTGAGTTCCCTAAGTCTACCTTTGTGATTCATTACCTTTGTTTCCCTCTTATTTTCAGCTTCATTATTTTCCATAATTTTCTTCTACATCAGTAATTTGTTCCTCTTCTTCATCCATCCTTACTGTTATGGCATCCATTGGGTTTGCATCTCAGTTATAGCATTTTAAATTTCAGCCTGACTAGATTTTAGCTCTTTTATCTCTGCAGTAAGAGATTCTCCAGAGTCTTCTATGCTTTTTCAAGCCCTGTTAGAATCCTTATAATTGTTTTAAGTTGTAGTTCAGACATCTTACTTATTTCTGTATTAATGAAATCTCTTACTGTCATTTCTTCCTGTTCTTTCTTTTGAGGTGAATTCCTCTGACTTGTCATTTTGGAGAAAAAAATAATAAAATAAAATTAAAATTAAAAGATTAAAAAAAATAATGAAGCTAGATCCTAGGTATGTTTTGGTCTGGTTATTAAGAGAAGCTTGATAGAAAAAAGAAAAAGAAAAAAATAAAAAAAATTAAAAGTTGAAAATTAAAAAATTAAAAAAATTAAAAATTTGCTCTTTCTGTACCCAAGAAAAATAAACCACACAAACAAAAACAAACCCCAAAAGAAGCTAGGTCACATTTCCCCTAGAGCTGAAGCTTTACACACTTTATGATCTGTAGACTTAGTGCTTGGGAGGGGCTGTGCTTGTTCTCTGTGGAAGGGGCCTGTGGCTCTGATTCTCAGGCCAACTTGCCCTAGTAGAGATGTGTTTGGAGGGCAGAGGGGTGTGTGGCTTGGTGTAACAGCTCTGTTCTCCACTTGTTGGCGCTGTTTAGTTCACTGGGGTAGATCAGTGCTTGTTGGATAGGAATAAAAATGGTTTCACCCTCCTCTCTACTCTCCAGAGTGGGAAGTTGGTTATGTCAGAGATGCGCAGTCACCCTTTCTGTGTCCAAGGCTTCCGGCAGATCCCCCCTTTCACCCTGTCTGTGTGAACTGTCTGCCCTCCTGGGTTTTATCTCAGACAAAGCCGTGTTTGAAAACCCCACACTTCAGAGGCTCCCTGGGTTTCTACCTGTGCTGATCCTCTGAGGGAGGGTCTTGCTGCCCTGTAGCCTGAGCTTGTCCCAGAAACAGTTGAGTGATTGCGTGGTGGCAGCAGCTCAGAGTTTATGGTAAATTGCAACACACAGCTGGCACCACCGTTTGCTGCCCTCAGCTGGCATCTTTGTTCCTATACTAGTGAATGGGACAGCTCAGTGGCTTTGGCCAGGTCTTTTGCCCATGGAGGGACACTATCACCTCTATTGAAAGCACTCCAAGGATCCCAGGGGATCCTCAGAACATGCAGCCCACTCCCATGGCTCTGTCCTGCTTCTTCACTGGAATGCTGTCAGGCACTGAGCTCTGAAACCTCAAACTTTGCTGTTTATAAAAAAACTGGTGGTATTGAAACCCTTTCTTTTTTCCCTACCAGTGGTTTTGGGGAAGTGTTTTCTTGTGCTGTCCCCTGTGTGTTTTCACTATTTGTTTTTCTTTACTCTTAGCTTACCACTCTCTGTGATCAGGGATCCTTCCCCACTGCAGCACCTGAAGCTCTTTTCTCCCACAAATCAACTCTTCTCAGTTCCTACTTTCCATGGGTTGTTGTTTTTCTTTTTGTAGATGTGCAACTTTGTTCTTTAAGACTTCCAATCAATTTCTTGGGTGTTCAGAATAATTGGATATTTATCTTGCTGTTTGAGGGAGGAGGCAAGCCTAGGGTTACCCTACTTCTCTACCATCTTAACCCTCCTCCTTTGTTCCTTATTCTGACTCTTTAATTATTTCACTCACTCCTACTTATGGTCTTTCTAATTGTTTTGATCATATAAAGTTCTTATGGTGGTGATACTTTTTTTTTTTTTATAGTATCTGATGATTCTCACTTGAGTTATTTGCTTTCCTTGTGATATATCTGGAGATTTGTGATTTATCTTTTTTAGTGTCTTCTTTCATTTCCGGTACCTGGTAACTTCCAGTTGTGTACTACTCAATGTTTAATCACCAATTCTCTGAAGAAAGCTTGGTTTGTAGAATATACCAGTTTCTATGGTCTAAATGTTCCCACAAGAAACAATTTTAAACCCCACTGAAGTAGCGTCATCAGGCATAGAGTTGGGAAAAGATGTGCACAATCAGCTTTTGCTAGCTGATTATAGGAGCCAACTTCATAACACCACTGGCAATTTTCCTTTTTTAATGTAAATCCAAAACTACTTTTTGTTACAGTTTACCCAGCTAATCTAGAGTTTTGTGATGTGAGAGTTTCCATGTTAGCTAACCTTACCAGGTTTCTAGGACCAGAAGCAATGTTATATGTTCAATATTAAGAAACTTAAAAATGTTTGTATTATAATTCTTGAATTGGTGAATTTTGCTGTTTTTACATTTCTTATTTTATATGTCCTCTCTCTTAATAATCCTTCCTATTTCTTATGTATTTGTTGCTTTCTCATCTCTTATATTCTGGTCTCTATTGCTTTACTCCTGCTAAATAAGTTTACCAAAGGATTTCTTTGGAAGCAATTATCTTGTTATATGAACAATATTTTAAGAGATATTTAGCTTTTAGATATAGACAAGCATAGATTACTTGGAAAGGAATAAAGACAAGCATAGATTACTTGGAAAGAAATAATATATATTAAATTTAAGTATAATTTATGAAAAAGTATTTTGTGTACTTATATACTTATGATTAGAGTCACTGAATTATTTTTGCCTTTATACTGAAGCTAATGATGTGCTTCTACATGTTTGTATTGAGAGTGCTCTAAATCAGAGGTTGGCAACCTTTTATTTTTTCTCTTCTTTCTCTCTTTCTTTCTTTCTCTCTCTTTCTTTCTTTCTTTCTTTCTTTCTTTCTTCTTTCTCTGTTTTTTTTTTTTGGAGGTAAGTTCTGTGCCCAATGTGGGGCTTGAACTCATGTCCCCAAGACCAAGTGCCATATGCTGTACCAGCTGAGCCAGCCAGGTGCTCCTGGCAACTTTTTCTATAAAGTGTCAGATAGTAAATATTTTAGCCTTTGCAGGTCATATAGTTTCTATCATAGTTACTCAAATCTACTATTATAGTGTAAAAGCAGCCATAGACACTATGTAAACTAATGAATGGATGTGTTTCAATAAAATTGTATTTACAAAAACATGTGGTGATTTGAATTTGGTCCATGGGCCACAATTTGCTGATTTCTGCTCTAAATGGTAGTCCCTGAGAAAAAAATTGTAGTCCATGGACCAAAAGGTTTAATAATATCTTAAAGTAAGCAAATGCACAATTCTTAATAGAACATTAAATTTAATTTTTTTTCTGTCAGCACTAAAAAGATAATTACTTGTTTCATGGTATATTTACTTTTCATTTGTTTCTTTATATGTACTTTTCAAAAATGTTAATTTTTTTTAATTTTTAATTTTTTTAAAGTAGACTCCACACCCAGCGTGGAGCCCAACACAGGCTTGAACTCATGACCCTGAGATCAACACCCGAGCTGAGATCAAGAGTCAGATGCTTAACCGACTGAGCCACCCATGTGCCCCAATATGTATGTTTTTTATACATAGTTGGGAGAATTCTTTAGGGAATAGAAGAGACAGAGTGTTTTTTGTTCTTGTGATTAACAATGACTCTGTATTCTCATATTGTACATATGCTTACAGGCTGTTAAGAGAGTCATATTTTAATAAGTCATATGTAATAAATCAAAAACTATTTACAGTATTTACAGATAATGAATTTGTTGTATATCAGTTAAACTTGGAAAGTGCTGGATCTCAAAACATATTGTGTAATTAATTGCTCATTTAGTTTACTCTTGCATGTATTACATTTAGTGACAAACCATGGGAGCCTGGAGCTGCCCAGAACAATTTGATTTTTTTGCATCTGTAAAACTTCTTAAACCTCCTGTGGTTTGTTGGCACATCTCACATACAAACGAATTTAAGTATTGATCTAAGCTATTAAAACATATCATAGTTACATTCTTTATAGTAGCTGTTGTGCACCAGTTTAATCTAATAAATTAAGTATATCTCATTCATACACCTTGGCCTACTGCTTTGTTCAGGGTAGTCATTAACACATATAGCCATGTAACGAAGAGAAACTCAGTATACTACACAGCAAAGAGTGCACATATGGGACTTTTCCCACAAGAACAATCAGTAATTGAAAGCACTAAACTCCCCAAATTAGCATCCCCTCCTTTTTCAAGCTACTCATGGGTCCTATACTGCACCAAGATATTGTCATTAATTATACTTTAGACTAATATCGAGATAATGCCCTGGCCATTTATGTTGTTTCTATGCAGTGGTGCCAAATGCTTTCTGCCATGTTATTAGGGAATATTATTACCAGACTAGTTTTCTGTAAATCACTGAGAATATCATACTGAACATTCTTTTTCTTGTAATGTCCCTTTGTGGAACAAGGAGTTTCTGCAGTGACTTAGTGACTTAGTCATGGTGCTACATTTAGAATCTTTATAATGCAACCAGGAAAGGTCAGGATGCTTACTTTCCATAGAAAGATTATTCACTCATTAAAAATTAAAATACATTGTTCATTTTAGGTGGCGGGCTGGATATTATTATTTCCCACATGCCCAATTCAGCAGTACAGAACTAAAAACAGCCTTGCTGGGTAGCATTTTGAGGTCATCTGTGTTGGACTCTCATACTCCCACCACTACAAACTCCTCATTCCTAATTTATTAGCACCAAATTTGCTGAAAACTTATAGATCTGAATATGCAGAGATAATAAAATACTTAGATTTGTACTAGAGAAGGAAGGAAGCTTTTTTAATTTGAGTCTGCTTTTATTCAATAAACATTTACTCAACATTAGCTCTATACTGAGAATAGTGTTGGGCCCTGGGGTTGTGAACATGAATAAAACATGGTCACTTTACCTGAGAAGGACATAATGTAGTATGTATGGAATAGACATATGAAAAAACAGTTACAATATTATAAGATATTCATAATAAAAGCGTGAACAAAGTGCTGTGAGAAGACTGAAGGAAAAACTGAAGAGGGGCTGGGAGAACATTTTCCCATTCAATGCCAGAAATGAACATTTGGAAAATGGGAATAAAATAAAAATACCTTTTATAATAATATCAAAAACATAAATGCTTAACAATAAACTTAAAGAAGCATGTGAAAGAACTACGTAGAGAAAATATGTGAGCAAATATACAATACTTTTCTTTGTAATTTAAATTTCCTTAAAATAGAATTGCTTATTTAAGACAAAAATAATAGCCATGTGTTATGGGGCTTATAAAACATGTATAAGTAAAATATATGACAACAATAGTTCAGAGGACTAGAGGGGAAAATTGAAGTATACTAGTGTAAGTTTCTTAAACTATATGTAAAGTAGAATCATATTATTTGAAGTTAGATGACTAAAAATTAAAAATGCAAACTCTAGAACAACCACTAAAAAATATGTATAAATAATAAGCTACTGGGTAAAATAAAATGGAAAACAAAAATATACCCAGTTCTTCTAAAAAAGGCTGAAAAGGAGGAAAAAATGGAATAAAAAATACAAGGGTAAAATATGAAACAAAGAGTACAGTGGTAGGCTTGATCTCAGCAATATTCATATTCACTTTAAATTTAAGTGGACTATATACATGTCTTAAAAGACAGAAATCATTAACATCTCCTCCTTCTATTCAACTTTGTACTTGAACAATTAGGCAAGAAAAACAGATTGGAAAGGAAAAAGGAAAAACTATTTTCATCTGCAGACAACTTTTCTATGTGTAAGAAAAATCCTAAACAAACTAAAAATATTTACTGGATTTAATAAATGAATTTAACAGTGTGGTAGAATGCAAGTTCACTTACAAAAATTAACATTATTTTAAGAAATAAGCATTTGGGAAATGGAAATTAAAAATATGCCATTTACATTAGTATCAAAAATGTAAATGCTAAAGAATACACTTAAAGAAAAACATACAAGATCTATACACTGCAAACTCTGAAACATTTCTGAGGTAAATTAGAGAGAATTAAAATAAATGGGCAGATACACCATGATTATGGATAAACTATACCCAATATTGTTAAGATGTCTTTCTTCCCAATGTGAGCTATAGCTCTACTACATTCTCAGCCAAATTGCAGACAGTTTTTAAATAATGTTTTGAAATGTCAGGCTGATTTTAAAATTCATATGGAAATGCAAAGATCCAGAAGAGTCTCACAAATAAAAAGAAGAAAAAAATTTGGAGGACTTACCTAATTTGAAGACTTATTATAAAGCTGCAGTAATCAAGAC